>NC_133776.1:81788409-81852823 GCF_003597395.2 Chelonoidis abingdonii
TCGATATTAATGACGACGTCATGTGAACGGATACAGCGTTAAATCGGTATATCGGCCATTAAACCGATTTAAAGTCGCAGTGTAGACCTGGCCTCAGAGTGGATAGGAAATCAGAAGGTTGGGCTGGGGCCACCTATGTCAATCCAAGCCCAAGGACCCAGATGGGTAGTATTATTCCCTGCTATGCAGACTTACAGCCTGTGGAAGTAGAATGGGGAGGGGAACTTCATAGAACAAGGACTCACTAAAGGAGGAAAAGAGGACCAGATTTTCAAAAGAGGCCTCTAATTTTGTGTTCATGTTTTTGATCCTGCAATCAACTGCAGATGGCATTAAATTTCAGGAGAAAAGCAATGAATGTTGCTGTCTGGCTGATTGCACCTGTGATACTGCCTGCTTATTTGTGCCCACAGGTGAAGGAGGGCACAAAATTAGAGACCAGGTTGAGGCCTCTTTGAAGTTCCTGTGGATTGTGAGGTTTTGGAAGCATTGGTATCTTATCAGGTCCCTGCTACTTTTATTTATTCAGATTTAATCATATAAAAAGATGCTCAATCAAGTGTCTGGATGCCCTTACATTATAGAAGTCTCAGCAACATTAAAGTAGTGATGTCAGAGGAACATAGCCAGATACCAACAGAATCTCATTTCCATTTCTTCCTTGTTATGGGACGCATAGCCGAAGCCTTCTTACTTTTAAGGATCATTCACAGTATTTTTGTGAGAAAGAGGGATTTCTCCTCCGCAGTTTTCCATTGCCACCACCAGCCCCAGCCCCAGAATCATGTGATCCCATAGTGAAGTCAGAATGTTGAATTAGTGCCCTCCCAGTAGTTTCCAGAGCAGCACATTATTCTGCCTCCAATGCACGATTATGCCCTCATTGCCCGGTCAAGCAGTAGAAGCTGGGTTGTAAGAGAGAACACCCTCATCCAGATACTGATATCTGAAATGGCAGCTAAAGGAGCACAGCAATGTGTTGTATTGTTTATATAAATCGTCCCTTTTGTCAAGCTTGGCCTAGTGTAAAATGTTCTTTTAAAACAAGTAGAGGGACAGGCATTTGGACTGAGCATACCAAGAGCAGGAGATTGAGAATGGCGAGGCTTTGTGTGGATGTGTGTAGGAGGATCAGTAAGTCTTCTTGGGTATTGGATTTTGCAGCTCTCCTTTCCACTTGCCTAGGTTTTCAAACACCTGAATTGACAAATAGACCAAGCAGCTTGACAGGGAGAGAGAGAAGGTTTTTTGATATGCGTAAGCATCCTCTTGTCTGCTTGGAGCTATAATTGAGGCTACTGTCTTGCTTGATTTTTTTTTTACTAATGAGGTCTACCAACAGTCACCAGCCAAAGAATGATTCATTTTCCAGTTTGGAGTGAATGTTTTTGCCTGTTTGACAATCAAAAAAGACTAGCATCTTGGGGAAACCGCCCTCTTCAATGATTTCACAACCATTATGTGGTGGAGGCACAGCTTCTCAGTTGAACTTCTATCTGAGTGTTACTGCGGTCACCCTCCTGATACTAGTATCTCTTTTATGGCCTCATCTGGATCTTTTTTCTATGGTGGCTCCAGTCAAATTATTAGTAACTTTGTTAAATTTGGATGCATGCAGTGGAAAATACAGTAGGAAGATATATATACACAGAGAACATGAAAAAATGGGTATTGCCACACCAATTGTAACAAGACTAACCAATTAAGGTGGGTTATTATCCCACCTTAATTGATTAGTTTTGTTACAGTTGGTGTGGCAACACCCATTTTTTCATGTTCTCTGTGTATATATATCTTACTACTGTATTTTCCACTGCATGCATCTGATGAAGTGAGTTTTAGCCCACACAATTTGTTAGTCTCTAAGGAGCCACAAGTACTCCTTGTTTTTTTTTTTTTCTGATACAGACTAACAGATATACCACTCTGAAATTTGTTAAGTTCATCCACAGTCAAGGTTTCTTTCTTTCTTGACCAATATATGTGTGTGTGTTTAATATATAATAGCGATCAATAAGAAGATATGGGCAACGTATATGAAACTCCCAGTAGGATTTTGAGGATCCCACAATAATCGTGACAACATGGATGTCTTTTTTTTCTTTTTTCTTGCTGTAACACTCCTCTGAACTGGTCTACTCAGACAGTGTAACTAACATATGCTATTAAAGGCAAGGCTGGCAATCTCTGATTCCAACAAAGACAGTAAATATACAATGAAATCAGAGGCCTGTGTTATCCCTTTCCAAACTTTGTTTAATCTTTTGCTTCAGCTTTGATACAGCTTAGAATGCAAATACATACAAAAAGCTTCAAAACCTGGAAAACACTGAAATCCTAATAAATCTTTAATTGTTCTGGATGTGTCCTTGGTATTAAAGCATTTAGCCAGTTTTTGTTTGATCTGTAGATGAGTAAAATATCAGCAAACAGTGTATATTTGTTTTCTCTCATTAATAAGTTTCAAGTTAAAAGCAAAGAAGTCGACAAGTTGGAAGCTCATTGAAAGAAACCTCTCCAGCAGGGCTGCCTTATGCTGTGCTGATGATAATAGAAAATATTGAATGTGTCTGTACTGTGAAGTATTGCCAGAGCTGTCATTGTGTGTATTTGGGAGCAGTGTATGGAACTGTCAGGAGAAAAAAGAAATAGATACAGAAAATATAAGGTGGCCCCCGACTTTGATGGGCCCATCATTTTTTTTCATGGTAGTATTATATTGTACAATGAATTTTGACACTATTGCATTGTTCCTGCCTAAAGAGGCCAAACTAATTCTCACCATCCAGTTCTGTGTCAACTCTTCAATCTCTAGGAAAGGAAGAAAAAGTTTGAGAAGGACAGTGAGAAGTTTTATTCCATGCTGGATCGTCATTTGCATTTATCATCTAAGAAGAAAGAGTCCCAGTTACAGGAGGCAAGTGTGAAATTTTCCTTAAAAGTTTCTGTTTCTTGGAGTCTAGAAGAAGTAATAGCAGGTACACTGGACTCCTGTCCAATACACATCTCTTTCAATAATGAAAGATTAAATCTACGTAACGTTCCTTTTGATGAGAATGGTTCATCGAGACTCAACTTCTCTCACACTCCAGGGATAGTCATTTCAGATCAAGTTTGAAACACATTGACAAGGCAGTATAGGGAAGCTGGTGTAATCCATGCGTACACATATATGTCTCTAGTGCAGAGGTGGGCAAACTACAGCCCTGGGCCACATTTGGCCCACAGGACCCTCCTGCCAGGTCTCTGAGCTCCTGCCCTGGGAAACTCTCCCGCAGCCCCTCCCCTGGTGTTCCCCTTCCCCCTGCAGCCTCAGCTCGCCCCGCCACTGGCACAACGCTCTGGGTGGCAGGGCTGCGAGCTCCTGGGGCAGCACAGCTACAGAGCCCGGGTGGGATAGAGTGATGGGGGGCAGTCAGGGGCAGGGATTCCAGGGGTGGTCAGGGGAAAGGGGACAGGAGTCCCGTGGGGGGTGGGCGGCTGTCAGGGAATGGGAGAGTTGGATGGGGCAGGAGTTCGGTGGGGGGGTGTCAGGGGGTGAAAATCAGGGGGGATGGGGGGAGCGGGCCACGCCTGGCTGTTTGAGGAGGAGCCTCCCCTAACGGGTTCTCTATACAATTTCCGAAACCTGGTGGGGCCCTCAGGCCAAAAAGTTTGCCCGCCCCTGCTCTAGTGGCTAGATGTCTCTCTGGCCCTCTAGTGGCTAGATTTGAGTCTGCTGCTGCCTCAGCTAACTCATTTGGTTCTTTAGCTCAAGCCAAAGAGACCTGCTGCTTTTAGACCTGGTGTCAATGCTCCATGGGTGTGTGAGCAGGGACACTCTTACACTTGCATTCTCTGTGCCTGTCCTGTATTGGGTTCTGTGCTTAAATAGGGAACTGCAGTTTTCAGGTCTCTCAGTCTGGCACCTTTCACAAAAACTAATGCCCTTAAAGAGAAGCCTTATTCCTTGCAGAGTGGCACTAAGCTCTGAATTCATGTGAGTGTGTGGGATGCAGCTAGGAGAAAATCTAGTGGGAAATGGACCAATGTTCCAGTCAGATATGGCCCCCATAAAGCATTCAAAACATGGGTTGGATTCTTTCGTGGCTTGAGAAGTAATAGCTATCACTTGCAGGCAAATGTACAGACACCACTAAAGAATTATTATTCTTTTATGTGATTTTTTTTTCCATCCCCCTCTCATGCAGGCTGACTTACAGGTTAATAAAGAGAGACACAATTTCTTTGAGTCGTCCCTGGAGTATGTGTACCAGATCCAGGAAGTGCAGGAGAGCAAGAAGTTCAGTATCGTGGAGCCAGTAAGTGCCTCCTTTTTATCATCACACTCTCACATTTATTGACTTACCCATGTGAGCAAGAAGGGGTGGGAAATAGTCAAATTGGATCCTGTCCTCCTAACGATTCCACATAGGTCCCTGTGATGAGGCAAAGCCAAACATACAGAGTTAGCAATCTGTTGTTTTGCTACCTCTGCTGCTGCTTCATGAAGATAAAGAACAGTGAGGTCTTCTTTTAGCTCTAAAAGTGAAATGTGCCTAACGAGTCAAACTCTGAAGATTGCTACAGATTTTGCTAAGGATTGCCCCGTTCACCTTGCACATGATAAGAAGTAGTAGCCCTTGAAGAGTGACATTAAAGGGAGAGATGCCTTCTGACCCAGCTGCCTGCTGTGGTACAGGCCTGTCTGGTGCAGGCTCATCGCTTTAACAGGGAGCCTGTAGATCACAGCTCACTGTGCTGGTTGAATGAATAGCTGTACCTTGGAGCAGGACCTCCTCTAGGTAAGTGTACATAAGGAGGTACTCTCCATAGAACTGATGGTGTATTCATTGTTGTTCTAATGCAATCCTTCCTTACTAGTAGTGTTTTACTGAGACAGGCAATACACATCCATAGGATCATAGCTGTCATTTGTGGTGGCACAAACGTCTCATGGCTGTGGGGGCTGTTGTGACCAGTGAACTACGTCCCCATCTGCCCCCAGGCTTGTGGGAGAATGAAAATGCCCCTCTTTCTGTGATCCTACTTACAGCATAACTGGGTAGGACATGTGGATATGGCCTGTGTCTGAGCTAATATGAGCATTGTATTGTGATACTATGAGGCATATGTATAGATTACACTTTTTTAAAAAAATCACTACCTGAGCAATTCCTAATATTTTCACTGTCGGAGCACTGGGTACAAATTCAGTCTGCATTGGGTTCCTCTCACCTAAATGTATATTTTATTTTATGGCTGCTAATAATTCTGTTTGACTGATTTAATTAAAACAGTTCTCTTGCCACCTTTTGCCTGATTTAATACTATTGTCTTTAAGATAAATGCTAATCCATCATCTTTCCTTTCTGCGCAGGTGTTGGCCTTTCTTCACAGCCTCTTTACATACAACAACCTGACAGTCGAACTCACACAGGACTTCCTCCCTTATAAACAGCAGCTTCAGCTCAGCCTACAGAATGTAAGTTCCTGTCCAGCTGCGCACACACTCTCATATGCACACTCTGTGTCCTGCCGTGCATCTGAATGCCTCTGGCATAAAAACCTTTCCCATGCAGGGTGAACAACCCTTGTTTGCTTTCTGGGAGGGACACAAAAATGCTCTTTCCTGTCCATAAATTGCTTTCCTCCTAGCAAGAACAGCCTACAGGTGCTACTACAGCATATTTCATAAATTTAAGGCCAGAAGGGGCTACTGTGATCATGTACTCTGACCATCTGCGTAACACAGCCCATAGAATTTCACTCAGTAATTTCTCTGTCAAACCCATTGACTTGTGGTTGCGGTAGGGTATATCTTTAGAAAGGTATCCAATCCCGATTTCAAAGATTTCATGTGACGGAGAATCTACCACAGCCCTTGTAGGCTGTGACAATGGTTAATTACACTGTAAAAAGATTTGTACCCTTAAATGGCCAACGTTCATAGCCTCAGGAACAAGACCTGTAAGGTTGTGCCAAACCCAGTGTGCTGTTGAATCCCTTTGAATTGCTTTACGTGAGTTAAAAATAATTGATTTTTATTTTATTTGGAGAGGTGACATGATTCTGTATTAATGAAATGGTAGAAATGCAAATGAAAACTTTGCAAACATTCTTAATATGCACGATTATTTTTATCATAGGGCTTGAGCCAGTGCCCCAAGTTAATGTGTTTGTTGCAAACTATGTGTACTCTGTAATGATAACTCAAAGCAGGAGTTCAGATGCCTCATCCTTCTGTCATTAAAGTGTTTTGTTGTGATCTCTTCATATTAAAGAACAAAAAGCTACCCTCAATCATGACACATTATGTTCCTCAGCCACTGTGTCGCCAGCTCCGTGCATATGATGTTTAACCCTGGTCACTGACCATTATGGGCCAACTTTTCTGCTAGCTTCAGGGCTTGAGGTTTTTTGATGCCATCTTTTCAATGTGCCACTGATCATTCCCACAAAAGTGGGTGTGTGGCATTTTGTGCATGCTGACAGTGCATTTTTGAGTGCCCATTGGAAACTTGGGGGCCAGCTACCAGATTTGTTTGCCCATGTTCAACCATCATTCTTTTGTTCTCTCACCAGACGAGGAATCACTTTTCCAGCACACGAGAGGAGTTGGAAGACCTGAAGAAAAGGATGAAAGAAGCTCCTCTGACCTGCAAGCTACCCGGGAAGCCAACCATAGAGGGTTATCTGTACACTCAGGAGAAATGTAATGGCCTGTGTGTGCATGTGTATACATTAAACAAGTGTAGGGTTCAGCTGTAGGTTGTAATGCTTGCCTAGTTTTGAATCCAACTCTAAGCTTCATTCAGCTTGAAGCTAGGAGTCTATTTGTGTAGCTATTATAGCCATGGGGATGTTTGTATGGGTGTGCCTTAGCTGTTGGGTGTGCTAGTCACTGAGCCAGAAGCAAGTGGGTTCATATCTCCCATCCAACTTGTACCTTCTGCCTTACATACCCGATCATGATCCAGAGCTAGCTGGAAATGCAGTGCAATCTTGGTGTGGGTGTGGCAGGCACTGTTACAGATGCCATCTTTTGGCTGAGACATGTTTTCAAAATGCTAATTGCCTTTTCTCTGGTGACTGTCTGGGTGAGATTTAATAGTCCATTTTATGAGACTAAGGCTCGGAGAATTGAAATTCAGCCATTCGTTACCAGAATAAACTTGGTATCCTGATCAATATTCTCTTGCTTAATAAGAAAGGTTTCAGTGCCCATCTATCTCAGTCTGAGCTACAGAATGGCTGCAGTACCACTCCCTGTCTCTAACTTGCTGCTTCATCCACTGGCTGGAGTCTAAAGCTTGAGTCTTAAGTGCTGGAGTCCAAATCTATTCTATTCTTTCCTTTTCTATCAAGATTATACTACATCCACTAATAGTTCAGTTGAGGTTGAAAATTATATTTTGCAGAGAAAGCCCATATCAAGCTCCTAATGTTAATTTGATAGAGACACTGTGGGTGTTGAACCCCTTCCATTCCCTCAAATATTATTTCACCCCACTTTTGGCAGTGTTGAGGGTTTGAGTGAGTGTTAGTAACCCGAACTCTAACCCTTGTCCAAATAAACAATCTGATATATTAAAAGGGTTGCAAGAGCAGATGTCCGGAGCAGGCATACAGATGAAAAGGCCTAGGTGTATTTTCTGCCTTTGGGATTGTGAGAAAGAGAATAACAGTTCAGTTCCAGACATAACTGAGACAGATAAGCTGTTATTTTATTTAGCCACTGCTCCTGTGGGAACATGGCACTTCATGTGTCTGAAACATAGTAGTTCGTGTACTCTGAAAGACAGAAGAGCTGTTACATATAGCATGTTGGTCAAAGCATTTTCCATTCCTTTGTTCTTATAGATGTTCATATTCACAACCTTCAAGTATGTAATGCACCAATATTTATAATGCAAGTGTCACTTCCATCTCACATGCCTTTCTTCTGGACAGTTCATACAGTGACTCCAATTGTTGCATGAGTTTTAATATTCCCACCTATTGTATATGATCTGGTCTCTAGTTGCTAGGATAAAAGCCTATTACCTACTGACTGCTAGTAGTTGACTGGGACCAGTATTCAAGGCTGGGGTTCAATCCCCTACTGACAGTCACTGTCTGTATGTCCATGTGGCAGTGGGTTAGTTAAACACCTCTACCCCGATATAACACGATTCGATATAACACGAATTCAGATATAACACGGTAAAGCAGCGCTCTGGGGGGATGGGGCTGCGCGCTCTGGTGGATCAAAGCAAGTTTGATATAACGCGGTTTCACCTATAACGCAGTAAGATTTTTTGGCTCTCGAGGACAGCGTTATGTAGGGGTAGAGGTGTATAAGCACAAACAATGACAACTCTGCAATCTGAGGTCAGATTCCTAAAAGGTAGTTACTATGCAGGATATTGGGTTGGGACTGCCAGTTCGGTAAATGTCTCATTTGATATATTTATGTAAACAGGGCAAATATTGGCTGCTCATAGAAGACTATCAATGAGTCTTCTGTTTAAAAAAACCACACATACGCATACACAGTCATTTGAGACCACAAGGAAATTTTGTACGTTCCTGCATGATAGCAAACTATATTTATTGCCTTTAAATTCATTTCTTATGAATTGGTTAAAGAAAAAAACAAGATATTTGAAATAGTTCAATTGGTTCTTTTGGGGGGAAAAATTTGAGGCATGTCAGGAACAGCGTGCTTCAATTAAGACAATGGAAGAAGAGTGGAAAATTAAATTGTGGTGTAACATAAATGTAGATGTAAGATGATATTTTAATGTGCTATTGTGTTTATTCTGTCAACAAAAAGTTGTCAGTAAGGAAAAAAACAGTAGTGTCCATTTAAAAACAAACAAACATATTGCCCACCCCTCATCCCCCGGGATGTTGCCTGTGTACTTCGTGGCCTAGATTTGCCAGTCCTGTTTGGTTTGCCATGTCAGAGTTACACAAATGCCCTTTCATCAGCTTTTCCTTCTGAGGAGGCTGGTGCTAACATTTACCCAGTGCTTACTTTCCTCCCTCGTTACTGCTGCCTCTGTCACTGGCAAAGCTGCAAGTAGGGCTCCATGTTTTCCTGTGTGTCTATACAGCACCCGGCACAACAGGGCTCTGATGGTCAAGTGCATCACTGTTTCAGGCTCAGGATATAATGATGCACTTGACCATTATTATTACTATTTATTATTTATATTGAGGTAATGCCTGTGAGCCCCAATGAGGATCAGAGCCCTGTTGTGCCGGGTGCTGTGTAAACACGCAGGAAAACATAGTTCCTGCCCCGAAGAGTCGGCAATCAAACGAATTCATGCTCTCTATTGACTCTTGACTATCTTTGTGTTTTTGTAGGGGCACTGGGCATATCTTGGGTGAAATATTATTGCCAGTATGAGAAGGAGTCCAAGATGCTAAGGATGACTCCAGTGGAGCAGAAGTCTGGAGCTAAGCAAGTGAGTGGATTCCCTGTAAGAGAGAGCTCTGCAACCACTGACAGTCGCAGGTTCTGCCTCATTTCCTTCTATTCTGGCTTGTTTCTTCTATGAGGAAGTACAAGTATAAATATCTGTATAACAGGTACATTCCATCCCTGTTGTATGAAGCAGCGATGTACACAATTCCGGTTCTTAAAAAGTATTGCTAGTTAATTTAAGTGCTGGATTGACACCTCTGGAGATGGAAAGCCTCTTTGTAGCCACAGAACAGATATGCCACAGACATACAAGGAGAGCTTCCCCCAGCTACACACACACAATTCCTTGAGTACTGCTGATCTGCAGGAGGCACCCATGCAAGGGAAAAGTAGTCCACTTTCAATGGCCTGGATCGGACATGGCTCCTCTGCTGAGATCACCAGCATCAGTGCCAGTGAATTCCAGTGGCACTGGAATTCACTTAAAGCCACTGCATCTGCCCATCAAGAAGGGATTTGATGCTCCAGTCTCAAGCCTTTCTCAGTCATTGCTCGCCTTTCTACATAGCCTGTTAGCTATTCCCTTCTGCATGTAATTTACATGTTGATCAGTCACAGAACTTAAGCTACTTTGTTCCTCACCTATGAATTTGGGCAGTGTGTGCATCACACTAAGAGTTCCTTGTGCTTTGCAGCACAGGCAGGCTTGCATGTTTTCTCTTGCAAACCAGTTGTGAACACATGGCATTTTCTTTTGAAGAGACAACCTGACTTGAACTGATGCCTCTGATGATTGTTGACAGTACTTGAATTAGCAAGGTTATTTGAATGGCTCCATAATGCCCCCTCTCTGTCTGCTCCTCTTAAAGGACCCTTTGGTTCAGGGTTGTGGATTCCTCTCTTCAGGAATTAGTTGCTAAGTAAATTGAAGATGTACAAAGGGTGGGAGCAGTCAGGGGTTGGGGTTTTGCATCTTTACACCATGCTGTAAAACAACAATTTTGGGATCTTTTTTCATCCTTCTCACAGATTTTTCAGTAGGTGCTTCAGCTGCTGTCTGTCAACCTTCTGCTGCTGCTCACTGTGAAATAAAGGGCGTAGGCTGCAAGGCTTGATAGACAATGGCTGGCCACAGTGCAGCCAATGAGTCCAACATAATCTATGGAATTCTTCTGCAGTACAGCTCCCATCCATCCTCATCATTGCATGGAGTTGCAGCCCATGGAGACTTCAAATCATAGCATGAAATTCTCCAATCTGAGACTTCATAATTCCTGCTCTTTGGCTAATTGCCTGTTGAAGCAGTAAAATTTTTTTCTGGAAACCCCTAGAAGAGTGAAGTCATCCAAACACATTGACTAGATGGAACTGTTGACATACACTATGTAAATATATGTGGCAAAATAATGTTAAAACATGTAGGGGCTTATAATAATACAGATTAATATCCCTTTCAAACTTGTACAGCCCATTGTGTCAGTAACGTGTTCTCAGGGATCCCTTGGTAACCCCTGGCATAACAGACCAATACAGCTTCAAAGGGAACCATATAGTGAGCACTCTTAAAAACCCACCGAAAGGCTCACGGTAGACACATAGTGATAGATAACCAGGGAGAAGGAAAAGGCTGTGGAAGGTTATCAATAGTTGTGATCCCTTTGGTTCTTTTCACTGTTTATCCAGAGTGTATAAATACAGATGCCAACTGTTGATGGGGAACTCATTCCAGATTTGTGCATCAGTGGCTAGCTTCTCATGGGTTTCAAAAGTTACTGATGCTTGACTTCATGATTTCTGTAAAGTCATGAAGATCCCGGGTTGGGGCTATAAACGGGCTGCAATTTACTTTTGCCAGCTGGTAATTAAAACCTAGAGCCAAGGCCTGCCCCCTACAACGCAATTGCTGTAAATGAGTGTGAAATTTGCCCATGAAGTTTTATCTACTTCAGTTGTTTTCAAAGTGTTTCAAAAAGCTGTCTGGGCTGCTGTTAGTAATTTGATACTTTATATGATGGTAGCACCCATGAACCCCAATCAGGTGATGAAGAAGAGCCCTGTGTTTGTCTCTCTCACCAACAGAAGTTGGTCCAATAAAAGATATTACTTCATCCACCTTGTCTCTCTACTATCCTGGGACCAACATGGCTATAGAAGTCCTCCTCTAAGAGTGTCCATTTTAAGCAACCTTTCTGCCACAAGGCATATTGAAAGAATAGTTGCTAGGATTTTTAGCACCAATTCACACTGTAATCCCATGAACCCCATTATTAATTGATATTGTATGAAGGTAGTCTGTTCTAGGAAGCTGTTGATCTCTGTCTTGGTTGCTGCATTGTGGAATGTTGGGAGGGATCATCTGCTATCATGTTACAAGTGCCATCTGATTAGCAAGGCTGACATTGGGATTACACTGTCACTCCTGATGTTTCAACAGACCGTGTGGCATTGCTTTCCAACTGAGGAACCCGAGAAGTCTCATCCCTATTATATGCATTTTTTAAATTTTGGCTTTAAATATCTGTCTCTTTCTAGGGCACCTCAGACTTGACACTGAAGTCCTGCGTAAGGAGAAAGACTGATTCTATAGACAAGAGGTTTTGTTTTGATATTGAGACGAATGAAAGGTGAGCCAGAGTGATTGCTACTTTCTCTGTTATTGCAGTTTTGAAAATAATATCCCACTTTCTTGGCTTTTGTGAGGGTGTGTATGTTCTGAATATTCTAAAATCTGTTTTGTATGGGCAGGAAGATTATGCACCGGGGGCAGTGCTATCCTTCATTGCTACAATCTTCATGCCTGATCTGAAGCCCATTGAAATCAATGGACATCTTTCTGTTAAATTCAGTGGGCTGTTTATGGGGTCTTCTAATACTGTGAAAGGATGAGCACCTTCTGTGAGAACTTGAGGGCCCTGAACGCCCATTGTCTTCAACCAGCATGAGACCCTCATATTTTCCCATGTGTCTTTCCCCCCAATATATATATTGCCAGTTGTACAGCTGGAGATTCTCTCCATGGGTTACTTTTCACTTTACTCACTGGGAGTATGATCCTGTTCCCACTGAACTCTCTGGAAGTGCTAACTAATTACCACGGGAGCAGAATCAGCCCATAGACGAATGAATGCTGGGATGTCACACATGTGCTGTGGAAGTCTTGGTATCTGCTTAAGCCACAACAAAGGAGAAAGCGCTAAACTGCAGATTACTTTTATCAGATCCTATTTTATCAGAGAAGGACACCTTGCTCAAACATATAAAACAAAAGGCAAACATTTGTCACTCTTTCAGCCTTTGACATTCTCACTTAATTCCAGAATGCAGACTGATTTCTCCCGTTCCTGAATTAATTCTCTTGTGCCTGCAGTAATGCTGAGTGTTATTAATTTAGGCATTTGGAGCAGTAGGTTGCAAATTATCTTGAACTTTGAAAAGCAGTGACATGAGTAGGATGAGACTGACTCCAGTAAATTTCAGGGGTTGTGAGTTTCTGAGGTTGTGGCAAGCCTGGTGTTTCCATAGTTTGTGCATATTGGAGGATTGTGGGGTGTAATACTATGCAGTGTTTTGAAAAGTATAGCAATGAGCCAAGCCTTTCAGTCCTTGCTCGGTACGGTAGGGCATCTAACCTGCATGAAGGTGGAGGAAGACTGAAGTTTAGCCCACTAATAATAATATATAGTTTGATTTAATGACAGCACCAGAGGTTAACGTAGAGACATACTTAGTGACTGTGTCATATCCTCAAAAGTTTGTAGCGGCCACACTTCTTGAACCTCTGGCCAGTTCCTTACCACAGTGATGAGAGATGTGTTGGGGAGGTCTCCCCTAGCACAGGACACTGAGCCAGCCCTGTATGTTAGTGGATAGGCCGTACAGTGCAGTGCTCTGTTTGACAGTATAGCATGACGTGAAATAAAGTTGCACACTCCGATTTTTCTTAGGAATCTGATCTATTAGGAAACAGGTAACATCTCATCATGTTAGAATCATTTGTCTGCTGCCTAAGAAATCTACAAATAAGGTGGCAATTAGGTAGGAACACATGGACCAAAATCTACCTTCTGTTACATTGACCCCAGTTGACTATTTGGGTGTAGCCGAGCAGAATTTGACCCACTCTGTCATGCACCAAAGTCTTTTATCATTTGGCTCACTGGATTTTTCACTTGGGTGACTGCTGCACAGGGATCTCTATATCTATAGCATGTTCAGTCATACTAGAGACCCCTGGTACCTATCTCTTCCCTGACCATTTTCCTTGTGTCTTTTTCTGTATTATGGTGCTAATGAGTGGTGAGTAAGGACATCAGAGTTTTCACCTGAAGCCGAGAGGTATCTCTCTGAAGTGCTTGGAGAAGGGGAGAAGAACAGTTAGCCTGACTCAGACTGAAATGATTTTTCAGAAACCACATGACTTTACAGTGGTAACAACTGAAAAGACATCAGAAAATGTGCTAGGGTGGTAGCTATGAAAACCAGATGGGAGAGGGAGTGTCTGGACACGTTAGGCTGCATGATTAAATCACTGCAGATAAATGTACAAAGACACAGTGTGAATTAGATGATTGAGGGACCTGCTTTGCCAGTGTATTCAGCACGTGTGTAACTTCCATTTTTTATGATAGACATATGCTTTAGAAATACTATACATAGATAGGTAATTGGAATGATGTGTGTATACTGACTTCCTTAAAGTGCCCCCTGCACGCACTGTCTTGCTGAGTATTTAAGTGGTCTCCAGAAGCATAAAACTCTGTAAATCTTGGATGAAATTCCTTTGTATCTTTAAAAAAATATATCTTTTGCTTTAATTCTCTGGCCAGGGCTGGGACTATCACATTGCAAGCACTTTCAGAAGCTAATAGACGGCTATGGATGGAGGCCATGGATGGAAAGGAGCCAGTGAGTATTCAAAGAATTATTGTCTGATTTATAGATGTGCTGTTTAGTGGTGTAATTTCACACAGATGAAGAGTGTATTGATAGGTCAGTTTGGCGAGCTCACCTTTTAAGGTGTTCTCATGAGATTGGGTCTATAATGATCAACATCACTATTATTATGTGGTCCATAACAGAGGTATCAATTTAGCAAGTAGATATATACAAATAGATTTCACAGTGTCATTCCAGGGACTGTTACCACATTGCCCTGTTCACTTGTATCCTTTGATATTTGAGTTCTGCTGTTTAGATTGGCATCAGTTGGATCCCATAAAAATGTGACTTGCAGGCATAGAGAAGCAGAGCTGAATCTTTCCGTGTTTCTGTTGCTCAGACAAATAGCTCTCAGATCTGTCTGAAGTAATTTTGGTTTTGCCTGCATAATATTCTTGCTTGTAAGTCTCTTGTCTGAAGTTGTGGCAACCCATGTGCGTGTGTGAGAGAGAGTGAGACACACACACCAGAAATTTTCCGATGCTTTCTGTGTTCCTTCATTGGTTTCCTTACTTTAATCCAAGCCCAGTATAAACATTACTATTAGACAGAATTTCCTGTAAACAGAGAATGCTATGTGCAATATAGCAAAATACGTTTCTTGCTGTTTCCTCATGCCCCATTGACTGCTCCTTTTCCCTAAGCGTCCTGAGTCCAGAGTCCCAGACCTGCACTGTTCCAAGTGTCTAGTGCCTCTTTCCATTCTTCTGAACAAATGACTAGTCTTGTTGTTAAAGCAACTGACTGGAAGTTGAAAGAAAGTGGTTCTTCCTGACTCTGCCATTAACTGTTTGGGCAAGTCACTTTACTTCTCTGTGCTTCTGTTTTTCATCTCTAAACTGATGATACCACCCCACGTGCCTCCCAGCAAGTTTCTGAGGCCTAATTCTAGAGGTGGTTGAATAATTAATTGTTCATTAATTATCCTCTGAATTTATACATTTTTATGGATCATAGATCACTCATGAATCAATCCCAATTTTTGTGAATTTAGTTATTCCCAAAATAATTCATGTAAACAAGTTTTAGTCTACACAATTGTTTATTTGCAAACTATTCTCATCAACTGTTTGTGCTGTGTGGTCAGGGGCAACTCTAAGCATTTTGCCACCCCAAGCACAGCGGGCAGGCTGCCTTCGGCAGCTTGCCTGCGGAGGGTCCGCTGGTCCCGCGGCTTCGGTGGACCTCCTGCAGACGTGCCTGCGGAAGGTCTTCCGAAGCCGCAGGACCAGCGGACCCTCCGCAGTCATCTCTGCGGGAGGTCCTCCAAAGCCGCGGGACCAGCGGACCCTCCGCAGGCAAGCCGCAGAAGGCAGCCTGCCTGCCGCCCTCACGGCACCGGCAGAGTGCCCCCCATGCCTTCATAGATCATAGATTATTAAGGTTGGAAGGGACCTCAGGAGATCATCTAGTCCAACCCCCTGCTCAAAGCAGGACCAATCCTCAAATGGGCCCCCTCAAGGATTGAACTCACAACCCTGGGTTTAGCAGGCTAATGCTCAAACCAGTAAGCACACGTGTGGCATGCTGGGGCCTGGAGCCGCCCCTGTGTATGGTTGATCGCCTATGTCACATGGTATTGGTTCTATTACAGCAGTGGTTCTCATCCTATTCAGCCTACTGTACCCCTTTCAGGAGTCTGATTTGTCTTGCGCACCCCAGATTTCACCTCACTTAAAAACTACTTGCTCACACAATCAGACATAAAAATATGAAAGTGCTGCAGCACACTGTTACTGAAAAATTGCTCGTTTTCTCATTTTTACTACATAATTATAAAATCAATTGAAATTAACTATTCTACGTACATTTCAGTGTATAGTATATAGAGCAGTATGAACAAGTTATTGTCTGTATGAAATTTTAATACTGACTTTACTAGTGCTTTTTATGTAGCCTGTTGTAAAACTAGGCAAATATCTAGATGAGTTGATGGACCCCCTGCAAGATCTCTGCATACCCCAGAGTATGTGTAACCCTGGTTGAGAACCACTGCACTACATGACTGGCTGACTAAAATGTTCTGAAACAGGAGAATAACAAATAATAAGTAATGTGAAACAAGTAGTGAACAGCCAAAGCTTGTGTTTCCTGTGTGAATATGGGTGCGTGACTGTGTGCACTCACCTCTCGTGAGCGCCCCCTGTCAGATGGGTGTGAATCTGCACTCTCTCTCTTTTTGCGGTGCCCCGTTGGCTGTTGCCCTTGTCAGGCGGGTCTTCATTGGCTCATTCACTGGTACATGCTATCAACCTGTGAACAAACCCCTTCCAGGGAAAAAGGTCCAAGAAGACCTGTCCCTGTGCCTTTGACAGTCTCTTTAGGCCTGTCCCTGGGCTCAGTCCTCAGCCCTTCGGGACTAGCTTTAAGTTCCTGTCTGCTTTGGTATAGAGCAGTGCCCCCAAGGCTTTCTCCCTGGAGACTTCACTTGGTCCTCTAAACAAGTCTTATCCCCTCCTTGGGGCTTAGGCCACCCTGCCAGTGGCCAGTGGGGGGACCCGGGCCAACCCATTACTTCAGATCCTGACCCAGGGACCCTATAAATAGCAGCCACGTGCTGGTTCCTATAATAATTGCTGCTGCTTTTTCCTGGGCCACTTCCCATGTAGCCTTACCTCAGGGCTGAAGTTCTTCCTTATGGAATATCAGTGTCAACAGAACCCATCTTCTGGGTCTTCCTTGAATTCCAGCAAAGAGCACCTTCCTTGCTCCTCTGGTCCCTGTCAGGAACTGATCTGCTCAAGCCCTGCGGCTCCTTTTATCTGAGTCTGTTGAGCTCTAATTGGCTGCTTCCTTGCCGCCTTTTTAGGGAGACCTGGAGGACCCACCTTTACTTCTCCTTTTCTGGGGTGTGGTGTGGTAGGACTGTGAGGCCTCAAAGGGCCCAGTATACCTTGTCACAGGGTGTCCATGTGAAGAATAGTAATTCCTTTACCTTTCCTGTGGACAAAGAGAAAGCAGTTTGTGTGAATATATGCAAATATTGAATAATAAGAAGTATGACCATGGTCATATTGGACAGCTGTTCAGAATTCAAGCAACCTCCAGTATTCAATGACTGCAGTGTAATTTGTTATTGTATGTAAGCAGTTTTGATCTGTTGTGAGGGAAGGTGCTACAGAAGTGCACGATATTGTTATTAAAGTATATAAATCATGTTATTAGTATAATGGTGAAGAAAGCAATTTATTGATATTCTGTGTAAATATAATTGTACCGAGCTGTACAGCTTCCAGACCTAATTTTTACTAAGAGACAAAGGATCTTTGTGTTTAGCATGGGAGGGTGAGTCCAAGAGAAACAGGTGCCCCAGTGAAACTACAACACCTTTCTCGAATATAGGGTTGTATACTGTTTAGTACTTTGTTTTTGAGTGCAAAGTATTAAACAATATTGTATGTCTGTGACTTGCTTTCCCTGGCTGTATTCTTGGACAGTAATTCTCAACTCGTGCCTGGTTTTGCTTTTGTTTCTCTCTCTTCTTCTTTAGATCTACCACAGTCCCATCACAAAACAGGAAGAAAGTGAGTAATTCATGATTCTGTTCCGCTGAAATATTAACGATCTGATTTATACTGATGTTGTATAATATGTTAATTTGCAACTGTGCACATCATTGCTGGATGCTGGATGGATTGTATCTCACACCCATTTGCGTCCTCCTTCGTTCCCTCGACTCAATGCACAAGTGGACCAAAGATCTCTTGGGTCTCTGCTCCAGGGGGAGGGGTGATGAGTACCCTCAGGTCTCAGTGAGAGTTGAGGGTGATCAGCACCTTGCAAGATAAGGCCCTTAGCTCCCTAGGTGGTGGACGAATTTGCACTACATTTCAACCTACCTAGAAAAATGCAGGTTCCAAATTTAGAATGGATCTCTCAGTCTTTGAGGTTCAAGTTCTAGTTGGCTGTCAGTGAAACTTGAGTTCTGGTCTGCTGTGCGACTTCTTTAATTTTATCGCCTTAGTTGCAATTGAAGTCAGACAAGAATAGCTTTCAAATAAGAATATTTGTGTACAAAGCACAGGCATCCATTTAGTGAAAACTACATGGCATTAACATTAAATTTCCAGTTAAAATATGGTTTCAGTTAACTGGAGAAAAGAGTTTCATGAAACATGAAAAAGTGTTATAAATGTTAAACAAAATAATAAAAAGTTTTTAGGGGTTTCTTGAAACACCACACCCCATTAGGTTCTCCCATCTCTCCTTATCAGAGCTAAGTTGTGAGTGCTGTCTCTGACCCTGGACATGTTTAATAAGTTGAATCTGCACATGCCCACAGCTCATGACAGCTGTCTCTAGCTTGCTAAAATGTTATCCCTCTTAGCTTTCCCCCCTTCGTTTCATATTCATTTAGTAATGTCAAGTCCTTACAACCATACTGCCTCCAATATCGCAGCTTTCCGGTCCAATGTACTATGTGGATTTATTACTCAGGTACCCTCAATGACTACTAAAAAATCTGCATTCTGCCTGTGGTGGCTGACTTGACCAGTCAGTTACTCAGAGCTGGGGAGCACTTTCTTAAACTACTTTATCTTAATTAGTGTGCAGTTAGGATTGAAGTCTCTCCTTCAGACCGATCTGTTATCATTGGGCAGTGCTGAGGCATGTTCCTTCTAGCTCTGTAATACAAATGCAGTCAGATAAACCCTATGTTTTAATAATTTGGAATCAGAGATATTATCAGTTGAGACGACATAGCTCACTGCAATCTAGGCACTGAATCTCTGCTAACATTTGTTTTGGCCCTACCTGGAAGCTGGTCTATCTGAAGTTTCCAGTAAGAATGCTCTGAGCAGGGAGGCTCCTTATAACTGACCTGCTGGCAGGCGTGGGGTGTCTGCAGGTAGCTGATTCACCCAAGTTCTCCCTAGAAAGTTTGTGCCAGGATTAGAGCTGGTTCAGATTTTGGGTGTGGAAATTTTCCCCAGAGAACAATACAAATTTGTCAAAAAACAAACTTTCTTCACATCAAAATGTCACTTCTCATGAAACAGTTTGGTTTACCTGCATGAACGTTTGAAACAGGAGTATTCATTTTGATTTCAAATGTTTGCTTTTGAAAACGAAAAATCATTTTAAGTTGAAACAAAATTTTTTGTTTAATTTCTAAGCGTTGAGTCAAAACCAAAATTTGTAGTTGGAATTTGATTCAAAAACTCCTGCAGCTTTAAAAATAATTGAATGCAGATTTTATTTTTATTAGTATTTCTTGCCAGAAAAATTTTGGTTTCCTGACTAGCTCTAGCCACGATTTGAATTCCTCAGGACAAATTTTGCTTCTGATCTGAAGGATGATATGCAGAGCCCCATCCCTCTGCCTAATAAAAACACATTAAACACTAACATTTGAGAGAAGTTCAAAAGATCTGTTTGCAACAGACAGAAAGCTATTTCAGTGTAAGAAGCCATTGATCAATCACATAAACACGTACGCGGCCTTATCCTGTGACCCTTATTACATAAGTAATCCTACTGAAGTCTGTGGAAGAATTAGTGAGTAAAGGTCATCCATTTGAGTCAAGTTGCCGGACTAGTTCCTGTAGGGAACTAAGGGGCCTAATTCAGTGCCCACTGAAGTAAATGTAAAGAGTCTGGTTCACTTCAATGGGTTTTGGATTAGTCCAAAGCAAACTACTTTTCCACCGGTCCGCTGTTTGAAGCCTCCAAGAAAGACCCTGTGATAACCTATTGGTTAATCAGCGGGGAGAAAAACCTGCCTTCTCCTTAACCTATATGGTATCTAAGTAGAATCCTGTTATTTTCTGCAATCTAACAAAGTAGATAAAGAATATATGGAAGTTTATGTGTTCTTTTGATTTGGCAGAGATTGGACTGCGGATTTTGCTATACTCCGGAAGCCACAGATCAGCTCTTGCCAGGCAGAAATTCATGTGTGGTTGAACTCTCCAAATTATAGTTTTATTAAAAAATCCAAAAGCCTGCTGTTAAAGCAATTTCAAGGGAGGGCGGGAGGAGAATAAGTGGAAATGAATAATTCCTGGTCAGATTCTTAAAAATCTGGGTGTGCTTTTGCACAAGTTCCCTCACTACATATGCATGCAAACCCCTTAATGTAGGTGCACCAGGTGGGCATGCATGCACAGACCCTGACTTGCACCCACGCAAGAAGGTGTTTGCATACTAAATTGTGCCTGTGCACGTGTGTGTGTGTGTGTGTGTGTGTGTGTGTGTGTGTGTGTATTTGAAATGTTCCTAAAAATGTAGCAAACTTGTTGCAAGGTGTAATGTCTGCAGTAACTTGACATCTCTTTGGGTTTTCCACTGGTAATTGCATGTTGACATTCAGGCACCTAACTTTGCTTCCCTTTTTTTGAAATAGTGGAGCTGAATGAGGTTGGCTTTAAGTTTGTAAGGAAATGCATCAATGCAGTAGAGACCAAAGGTAAGATCTCAGTACTGCATCTGGCAATGATTTGCTTTTTTGATATTTAATTTCTTGAATGGCATTTGATTGCACTGTGATTTCGCTAATATATAGCAATGGGATCTAAAAATCACAGAATCGTAGAAATGTGGGGCTGGAAGAGATCTTGAAAAGTCATCAAGTCCAGCCCCCTGTGCTGAGGCAGGACCATCCCTGACAGATGTTTGTCTAATCTGTTCTTGCAAACCTCCAGTGAATGGGATTCCACAGCTTACTTTGGAAGCCTATTCCACAGCTTAACTACATTTATAGTTAGAAAGTTTTTCCTAATATCCAATCTATATCTCCCTTGCTGCATATAAAGCCCATTTTTTTTCTTGTCCTACCTTTGGTAGATATGAAGAACAATTGATCACAGTCCTTTTGGTAACAGCCCCTAACATATTTGAAGACTGTTATCAAGTTCCTCCTCAACCTTCTTTTCTCAAGACTAAACATGCCTAGTTTTTTTAACCTTTCCTCATAGGTCATATTTTCTAAACCTTTTATCAAAGACTCATGTCACAGCATAAAGACTGTGCCTACAAAACAGTAGAAACCTTACCCCCCAGTACAACATTTGCAGGAGCAAACTCTAGTTAAGGTTGAGTCCTCACTTTCATTTTGTTTTCACTCACTTGTGAATTTCTCAGAAATTTTCCTTTGGGGCTGAAACATCACATGCTTGGTAGTAGGCCAAAGGTGAACAGGTTACAAAATATTTCAGGCAATTTTGTGTTTGGGCAATATCTTAAAGAATTATTTAGATTTGTTTTGTGAAAAACATACTATGTGGGGTGAGATTTTCAAAGGTTTCTGCAGGATTTTAACCACACAACTCCCTCTAAAATGAATGAGAGTAGTGTGATAGATCTTCCGCTCTGCTCTGAAAATTCTATGCTGAATAGCCACCAACTTCCTTAAAAGCGTAAGTAAAGCTGTGCAAATAGTATAAACACACTTCCAAATATTAGTCCAGACTTTAAAAGAACTTGCTTTGACTGTAGGCACTTTCTGTGACTTTTCTGGCAAACTAGTTTACTGATAAAAAAAATGTTGAGGGGTAAATAGCAGGGTCCCCCAAAGAGCTGAACTGGGACCGGTGCTGTTGAACATACTCATAAATGATCTGGAAAATGGGCTAAGCAGTGAGGTGGCAAAGTTTGCAGATGACACAAAACTACTCAAGATAGGTTGAGGGGGGATATGCTTGCTCTTTATAAATATATCAGAGGGATTAATATTAGGGAGGGCGAGGAATTATTTAAGCTTAGTACCAATGTAGACACAAGAACAAATGGGTATAAACTGGACACTAGGAAGTTTAGACTTGAAATTAGGTGAAGGTTTCCAACCATTAGACGGAGTAAGTTCTGGAACAGCTTTCCAAGGGGGATAGTGGGCAAAAGACTATCGGCTTTAAGACTAAGCTGATAAAGTTTATGGAAGGATGTATGAGTGATAGCTTAATTTGACAATTGCATCTCTTGATTATCGCAGTAAGATTCCCAGGGGTCTGTGATGGGATGTTTAGATGTAGGATCTGAGTTACGCAGAGAATCTTTTCCTGAGTACTGGCTGGTGGTCTTGCCCACTGCTCAGGGTTTAGCTGATCCCATATTGGTGTTGGGAAGATTTTCCTCCGGCGCAGATATGCAGAGGCCCTGGAGGTTTTCCCTTCCTCTGCAGCTGGGCCTGGTCACTTGCTGGTATTCTCTGCAGACTTGAGTCTTCAACCACCAATTTAACTCAGCACTCAGACATAGGTTAGGAGTTTGTTATAGAAGGGGATGGGTAGGATTCTGTGGCCTGCTTTGTGCAGGAGGTGATCATATTGGTCCCTTCTGACCTTAAAGTCTATGAGTCTATAGTTAAGTCCAAAGCTGACTGAGATGAGTTCCAAAGGGATCTCACAAAACTGGGTAACTGGGCAACAAAATGGCAGATGAAATTCAGTGTTGATAAATGCAAAGTAATGCACACTGGAAAACATAATCCCAACTATACGTACAAAATGATGGAGTCTAATTTATCTGTTACCACTCATGAAAGAGATCTTGGATTCATCATGGGTAGTTCTCTGAAAACATCTGCTCAATGTGCAGCAACAGTCAAAAAAGCTAACAGTGTTAAGAACTACTAGGAAAGGGATAGATAATATGGCAGATAACATCATAATGCCGCTATATAAATCTGTGATATTCCCACATCTTGAATACTATGTGCAGTTCTGGTCACCTCATCTCAAAAAAGATATATATTAGAACTGGCAAAAGCACAAAGAAGGGCCACAAAAATTATTAGGAACAGCTCCCATATGAGGAGAGATTAAAAAGACTGGGATTGTTCAATTTAGGAAAGAGAGGGGAGGAATATGATAGAGCTCTATGAAATCATGAGTGATGTGGAGAAAGTAAATAAGGAGGTGTTATTTACACCTTCACATACACAAGAACCAAAGGTCACCTAATGAAATGAATAGGCAGCAGGTTAAAAACAAACAACACATAGTCAATTTGTGGAGCTCCTTGCCAAGAGATGTGAACACCAAAAGCATAACTGAATTAAAGAAAGAGTTAGATAAATTCATGGAGGATAGGTCCATCAGTGGCTGTTAGCCAAAATGGTCAGGGATGCGAGCCTATACTTTGGTTATCCCTAAACCTCCAACTGCCAGAAGCTTGGACCAGGCAACAGGGGATGGATCATTCAGTAATTTGCCCTGTTCTGTTCATTCACTCTGAAGCATCTGGCACCAGCCACTGTTGGAAGACAGGATACTGGGCTAGATGGACCATTGGTCTGACCCAGTATGGCCGTTCTTATGTTCTTAATGTTTCCAGAAATAGCAAATTTTAAGCAAATATTGCAGAACTTTCCAAAAGAGAATTTCAGATTTGTGATTGAGAGTAATCATCCCTGAAATCTAATTCTCACAGTGGCACTGATATAGTCAAGGAACAGAAATATATTGTGTGATTTTTGTGTCCAGTCAGAACTGCTCCAGTTTTGAAATACTGAATATTTGCAACCAATTATTCAGTTATTAACTACTGAACAAGAACTGTGTGCCGAAGTGATTTGGTGAATCATTTTGCCTAACAAAGTCCAGGTTAACATGAGATATTCATGGGCAATTTTTTGAAAATGATTTCTTCTGCATTATTCACTCAGCTCTTCACGTAAGTGCTGTCAATCTGTTGCAGGCCTGGGGACAGCCTGTGATGTGTTTACTACAGTAGGTGGCGCTGTTTAATATCTACGACCATGAAAGGACACTAGATTAATTCTTTTCTTCATCCTTCTGCGCAGGGATCACTACCGAGGGAGTGTACCGAACAGTTGGCAGCAATATCCAGGTGCAGAAGTTGCTGAATGCCTTCTTTGGTAAGAATAACCAGTTCTTGGATGACGGGACTGTAATTTTTTAGTACTGTGAGACAAGACAAGAAGGACTAGATTCCACAGTGAAATGAACCCTTACATACTGTCAGGTATATAGGGTGACCAGATGTCCTGATTTTTATAGGGACAGTCCTGATTTTTGGGTCTTTTTCTTATACAGGCTCCTATTACCGCCACCCCCGTCCCGATTTTTCACACTTGCTGTCTGGTCACCCGAGGTATAGCCTCCCTCCGCTCTCGCCCTGGTCTTCTCCACCAGTCTTTCTGATGTGTACTTTCCCTTCTTTTCTGACTTCTTCTCCAGCTTAATCTCTCATCTCTCCCTGTAAGCTAAAATGTTGCCAATTTTACCTGCATTTTCAAACTAAGAAGCAAAGATAACAGATAACAGTAAAGTGGAAGTGGACTAGCTTGTGCAGCATGTGATGACCCTGTAGAATGCAAATAGATCCCAAAACAGAGAGACCATTGCTAATTGCCAAACAGACTCTCTTCCCCCATAGATGTTAGGTCCTGATTCTCATTTACATGAAGGTCCCTTTATTACTCTCTAGCAGTGTAAATGGGCCTTAGAGGAAATGAGAATTAGATCAAAGGGCTGAGTCTCCCCCTGTTTACATCAGTTTTATACTAGTGTAATCCACTGGAGTTGCTCCCAATCTATAGCAGTGTGAGAGCAGAATTTGGCCCTAAGTGTGACAAGAATTTTTACTGCT
The DNA here is from genome assembly GCF_003597395.2 of Chelonoidis abingdonii. Taxonomy (NCBI): domain Eukaryota; kingdom Metazoa; phylum Chordata; order Testudines; family Testudinidae; genus Chelonoidis; species Chelonoidis abingdonii. Next base: position 81,813,296 of record NC_133776.1, read on the forward strand.
TTTCTAGGTCTTGCTGTTTACAAAGCACTGCACAGTATTATTTTCATTTATAAGATGCACATATTGTCAACTTTTAGGTGAATTTACAATAAACGAGCCACCAAATGCATCCGCTAGCCATTATTAGCACAAACAAAATAACTGCCCGTCCCACAGAACTCCACCCCAAAACATCCTCCACATCCTCAGACAAAGCTGAGTAAACAGAATCCTCGCAGCATGCCGTGAAAGTCAACAACATGGGGCTGTGTTCGGCCGGAAAAGGGGAATGCCCTCCAGAGTCAAGGGCTCTGCTCTGGGAATGTCCTGGTCCCAGACCCTGATGTACAAACTGGTGGACAGTCAGTTCAAGCATTGTAGGACAGAGGTGGAGCTAAGATAGCCAAGATCCAAACCATTCTGGATGGCTTGTCTGGTGGGAAAGACTGCATAAAGCTGGAACACAGGACAAGAGGAGTGTTCCTGGTGAATATCCACGTGACCAGCGTGTAAGCCTCTGACCACTGCCCCCTGAGTAGATACCTAGTATAAATGCACTATTCAAAGGCTGCTGTTATTTTGATTTGTTGTTGTTTGTTGTTTATTTTTATTAAAACAATGGATTGTTTGTTATGTCCTCACATGGTTGAACTGGATTTCCATACAGCTGGAACATCAGATACATCTAGTCACACTTTCCTAATAATTTATGAGGTTGGATGAAGCTTTTAAATATCTCATGTTTTCCAGCATTCCAATAAATAGTTCCGTGTTTTTCCATTCCACACCCTGGGGGTGGTTTCTCTTTTGTAAACTTACACCGGATTGGTTGAACACTTTGTCCTCACTCCTTGTACAGAAATCCTCATTTCGGTCAGAGTGGAAAATCCAGCAGCAAAAAATAATGATATCTAAGAGTGGTGAGCCATTTGGATTTCTCACCCAACCTTTGTTTCTTGTTTAACATAAATCATGTAACTTATATCTCCTAACCTGCCTTCCCCAAAACCAAATCCTTAATTTTATGGTGCCACAGAAATTTTGTGGGCATCCAGGTAACCTGGACATGAGCAAAGTGTACTTTAGCCTTTTCTGCTCTTCATTATCCTCCATGTTTCTGCCTACATGTAGATTCCATGAAGCAGAATTTTTCAGGGAAGCCTAAAGGGGAAGTAACTAGGAGTAATGGGGTGAAACTGAGCAAATGACATTTTAAGTGGAACACGAGGAAATTTATCCAAACACTGAGGTTTGATAGAAAGTTTCGTTTTAGAGGACTTAAGCAGTGGGGCTTCCACTACTTCCCTTTAGAGCAGTAGTGGGCAACCTGTGGCTTGCGTCAGGCCCTTGCCGTGCAAATGTGAACAAGCGCTCTGGCGGCCTGCCAGCGGATTACCCTGACAAGCCGCAGATTGCCCACCACTGGTTCTCAAACTTTTGTACTGGTGATCCCTTTCACATAGCAAGCCTCTGAGTGCGACCCCCCCTTATAAATTAAAAACACTTTTTTTACGTATATATTTAACACCATTATAAATGCAGGAGGCAAAGCGGGATTTGGGTGGGCTGACAGCTCGCGACCCCCCATGTAATAACCTCCTGACCCCCTGAGGAGTCCTGACCCCCCAGTTTGAGAACCCCTGCTTTAAAGGATAGGCCACAAAGCTGTGGAGAACACACAGTACAGAATAATCCTTCATTGGCTAGGGCAGGGGTGGCAACCCCTGGCACGCGGCTCGCCAGGGTAAGTACCCTGGCAGCCCGGGCCAGTTTGTTTACCTACCGTGTCGGCAGGTTCAGCTGATCGCGGCTCCCACTGACCGCGGTTCGCTGTCCCAGGCCAATGGGGCAGCAGGAAGCCACGGCCAGCACATCCCGCGCTGCTTTCTGCTGCCCCCATTGGCCTGGGATAAAATGCTTTTGAGGGAAAAAACCTAAGGATAGTTTTATTAAGATACATTATAGCTCAAAGATATCTCATAATATAATAGGGATTATAAATTCTAATTCTATAGTATGAGACAATATATTCATGTAATATTTAAGAAAAGTTTTGTAAATGAGTTCCAATAGTTCATGGATTAGGGACCCAATCTTATGGGGTTCCAGGGGCTTCTGTATAGATTATTTAGGTTAATCTTTCTATCTACCCAATGGGACTCAGTGCTCAGTCTAGAAGATACTATCAGAGATTCTTAGTTTTGCAGTTCTCAAGCTGGATTTGTGTCTCCAGAGATAAACATGCTTGTTAACAGCAAAAATGGTTTTAAATAAATAAATAATATGTGGAGGTGAGAAATAACAGCCCTCAACCCTATTGTCCCTCTGCAAATTTCTGTACACAGAGTCAATCCCTTACCTCTCTCTAAAAGTGCAAAGTTTCAAAAAGTTCAATGAATAGAAGATTGTTGGTGGCGGAATAGATGCGGATAAGGAGAAGATGTCTGGAGATAAATGTGAGAAGGGAGGGACAGGCAGTAGAAACAAAAGTGAAACTGTTTGAGCAACTTATTCCAAAAGTCTTGAGGTCTTTCAGAGTGTAGCCTTCATTGATTTGAGATCTACCATACCATTCTCTCACTAGAAGGGAAAACCTATAATGGCAGCAGGCCATAAAAGAGACCCAGTTTGGGAATATTTTAATGAAGTTCCTCTACTTGTGGGTAAGACAGACATGTGTGCAAAATGCAAACAGTACATCAAAGAAATGCAAGGCCTGGTTGCCTGAATGAAACAACATCATGAGAAGTATTCCTTCTCATGAGGAAGCTGCACTGAAGATGATGAAAGGAACGTGTCTGAACATGCAGGATCTTCAGGTTGGTAAACTTTTTTATTTCATACTTCTTTCTTAAGGACTGCCTGTCTTCCTTCTGGACTATTCTTGAATTCTCATATTTAAGCAAAAAATATACTTGTTACTCTGTGGTACTATCATTTTAGATGCAGTTGTGATAAAAAATAAATAGCTGAAATAGGCAGATATTCCTTTTACAATTTGAACTTTAAAGTAGTAATGAGTGTCAGTGAATGCAGTGAGTAATACTAGATGAGCAGCATGGTGATAATAATTAAATAACTACATTGACTTATTTTCTTTAGGAGAATCCATCCTCAACATACAGGATTCTCAAGACTATCCACCTTCAAGATCACCATCATTTTCTATAGTTTCAGAGTTATCTGCCGATGATAATGTTTCAGTCAAATCATGTATGTCACATAGCCACAGTATATCACCTGTAGCAAAAAGAAAAAAAAAATCTCCATCATCCAGAAACAACCACAGATAAGTTTTTGATAAGAACCAGCAGATTACAAAAAGAGGTAATTGATGAAAAAATTGCCCGGTTTGTTTATGCAACAAACTCTCCTTTCCGAATGATTGAGAACCCACACTTCATTAACATGGTTCAGTCATTAAGACCAGGATTGTCCACCCAATGGAACAGATTTCGCAGGCAAATTGCTGCATAAAGTGTATGAAAGAGAAATTGAGCAGTGTGCGAAAGGTCTAAAGGGTGAAATTGTTAACCTGAGTATTGATGGATTGAGCAATGTCCACAATGATCCTGTTGTATGTGCTTGTGTGACAACAGAAGAAGGGAATGTCTTCCTTACATCAGGAAAATACATCAGGAAATGCCCATACAGCAGAATACTTACAAGAAGTAGCAGTAAAAGCTCTAACAAACTGTGGGAAAAAAATTCAAATGTCTAGTACGCAGCTTGGTCACAGACAATGCTGCAAATACATCCAAGACAAGAAGAAATTATTTAGAAGAGAGTGAAGAGTCCCAAGCTAATAACATACGGTAGCAGTGTTCATTTGATGCACCTCCTAGCCAAAGACTTCGGTGTTCGAGAAATAAAGGCTAATGTTGTTGAAATTACAAAATACTTCCGTAACAACCACTTTGCAGCAGCTGCTCTGAAAAAAGTGGGAGGAACCAAACTAACTCTCCCACAAGACATGCGATGGAACTCAGTAGTGGACTGCTTTGAGCACTTTATCAAGAACTGGCCTAATCTGATGACAGTTTGTGAACAAAATTATGAAAAAATAGATGGCACTGTCACAGCCAAAGTTCTCAACATTGGACTTAAGAGAAATGTTGAACACTCTGCAGCATGGGCACGGGTCAGTTGCTGGAGGATTCTCTGCAGCTTGAGGTCTTCAAACCACAATTTGAGGACTTCAATAACTCAGACATAGGTTAGGGGTTTGTTACAGTAGTGGATGGGTGAGATTCTGTGGCCTGCATTGTGCAGGAGGTCAGACTAGGTGATCATAATGGTTCCTTCTGACCTTAAAGTCTATGAGTCTATGAGTATCCTGAAGGCTATTTCTGTAGCCTTGAACAAAATGCAGGGAAATAGCTGTTTTAAGGCTGATGCTGTTGAAATTTGGAAGGAACTGAGTGAGATCTTAAAAAGAGAAATATGCAGTGATAGAGTTAAATTAGAAACTTAAAAAAAAACAAATGGATCAAGCACTATCTCCAGCTCATTTTCTTGCAAATATTCTCAATATTTGGTACCAGGGTCAAAGCTTAACTGCTGAAGAAGAGGAGTTGACTATGACATGGACATCCAGCAATTATCTCTCCATAATGCCAACTATAATAAACTTCAGAGCTAAGGGTGAACCATTCAATAAATATATGTTTGCTGATGATGTTTTAAAGAAAGTCACACCAGTGAACTTGTGGAAGTCACTTAAGTGCTTATATTCAGAGACTGTTGATGTGATAATCTCACTTTTAACACCAGTAGCTTCTTCTGCCAGTGTAGAAAGAATATTTTCTCCCTTTGGACTAATTCATTCCAAATTGAGAAATAGTTTCGGAACTGAAAAAGCACGAAAGCTTGTTTTTCTTTTCCAGATTATGAACAAACAGGAAAATGAAGATGAAGATGGCTGAGTTAGCTGCACAAGCCAATATTTTAAATTTCTGATGACCTGGCTGACACAGTCAATTTAATTTTTGTTGTGTTTTTTTTAAAAAAAATATTTCATTTAACTGTTTTGGTTAAAATTGTTTTTAACTAAAGTAAACCTGATTTTAAAAAATGTTTAACTAAATTCAAAAATCCATATGCTTGTTTTGTTAAAATATTATATGTTTGCCATTGAAGAAAAAAATCCAGAATACATAACATTGCTGTTTTAGTTAATTAAAACAATTTAAATGTCTGTCTGGTGATGTTCTCCTCGTAATACAGCATAGCAAGAAAATCCTCCAAATATTAATGATTAACCTGTTGAATTGGAGATAGTTCACCTCCCAATGACTTCATAAATATCTGCTTCAGTTATCTTTGGTAAATGAAATAACCAAACAATCATTCCTTTTCTGATATAACTGTAAAACTAATTTTAAAAGTTTTCAAACTAAATCACTTTAAAAATGTATAATGTGTACCTTTTAAAAATGAAACCTACATCTATCTCTGAGTTGTGGAGAATATGTATGAAGGTTATAATAATCAACAAGAATGCATTTTTATATAGAAATCCATAATTAAATTAAGTCTACCTGACTAGTGATTTAAATCGTGATTTAAATCATTTTGATTTAAGTCAAATCCACCCAGAGTTTTACTACAAAGTAAACTAGGCGAGTTCACCATGGGTGGGAGGTATAGGGCTGGGCCATACCTTGCTACATCTCGGGAAACACTGTCAGTGCTCCACTTAGGACTCTACGGTGCAATAAACGTTGCATATTAGCTGTCTCAGTGTAAAAAACCAAACAAGCATGGCTCTGTGTCAGTGAAGATAAAGCCTCTGTGTCGGCACTGTCACTGTGCTTTACCTGTCCAAGAGGAGTCACCAGTGTCCCTTACATGCTACTGTATCTTCCTCTGCCAGTAGGGCATATCCTGCCAGCGTAAATTTTGTTATTCATTTAAAAAAATCAGGCTTTGTTTGAAAGCTACTTTATTTTGTATTATTTGCCTCTTCCTTTTTCCTCTTCCAGATCCAAAATGTCCAGGGGATGTAGATCTCCAAAACAGCGACTGGGACATCAAGACAATTACCAGCTCATTGAAATTCTACCTCAGGTAACTTCACCACTCATTGTCTTATTTTTGACTCTCCCAGGCGGGGCTGGAACTCTTTGGGCAGAGATGGTGTCTTGTGTTTGAAAAAATGCGTCTGTTGTAATAACCCCATGTGCACTTAGAACACTATGTAAATAAAAGAAATTAGGATTGAGTGCCAGTTGGGCAGCCTCAAGAATCCCTGGGAATTGGAGTGGAAAGTATGACTTTCCTTTCTGTTAGTCTTCCAGCGTAATTGATAACAGAGTTGTAGCTGCTCTTCTGCTCTTTGAGGAATTCAGTGTTGTTTGTTTGTTTGTTTGTTTGTTTCAGGAATCTAGCTGAACCTGTCATGACGTACAGACTCCATAAAGAGCTGGTCTCGGCTGCGAGTAAGTCCCAACAGCTTCAGTACTGATAGGCCCCAGACCCCTCTCGTGCATAAGAATAGCATTGCTCCACTAGCTCAACACTGAGTATGTGTCATGTGTGGCGTTCCAGCTCAAGTGAGACATGTTGTAGCCAGGTGACGAGCATCTTGGCCTTGCAGTGTATGAGATCCAACAGGGGCTGCTGTCATTGCAGCCAGCCACATCCATGTGGGACCTGATAGGGAAGGAAAATCAGATGATTCACTTGCTGGGATGCTAAATCATAAGAGAGTCTCTGTGCATCACTGAATGGCATCTTAGAGTTCAGTACTGCTGTGGGATTTGAGGGTACTCAGCATTTTCAGGATCATGTCCCGTACCCATTTGGGCCATATCTTCAGTGGGAGTAAATTGGCAAAGCTTCAATAGAGCTATGCCAATGTACACCAGCTGAGGAGCTGGCCCATTGTACTTACAATAGAGCCTTACTTCTACTTCCGGTTTCTTAGTTTGTTTGAAGGGATCATTCTAAAAGGATGACTCCATTTCGTCCCCATTGTCCTTTACATTACAGTGTACTTCTGTGTGCCTGGGTTGGGATCCCTTCAGATACGCTTACGGTGGGGCATGGAGTAAGGGATCTTTTAAAATATATGTGTCCGTGGCTATATCAGATGTATAAAAAGCGAATAGGCCCAGTTGTGCTAGCATGAGCATTTCCTGACAGATTTATGTTTTTTTAAATTGTAAATAGAGACATAAAGTGACAGGCCCCAACAGTCATGCAGTGTGTCAGATGTCCCTCTTTGGCGCTGAGATTTGTCCTGGAATGCTGACCCCATAGTACCTTCAAGTATGCAAAATGCATTTTTCTGATGGAGCATTTAGTGCTAAGTAACAGACCAAACTGACAAAGGTCAGGCAAGTAGCATGAGTATGTTAACAGGCCATATCTAAGACTCCTTTAAAACCAGGGTCTTCATCAATCCTGCTAAAATGTCTCTTTGCAAATTATCTTTCATAATTTTAAAGTAACTGCACCCTAATAATTACATCTAGAGCAGAAGTGCAGAGATAGAGAGCCTGGGCACACAGTTACTTAAGCAATTTTCTTAATAAAAGAGACAATGGTGTTTTAAAATGTCCTGTATCTGGGGAAAACACACTGGGCTCAAACCTGAGGTGATGAGCACCTGCAGCTCCATGGAACAGCAGCTTGGCACCTGTTTGGCCCTTAGAAAATTAATGATGTTGCTTCTCGTTCTGCTAAAGAGAAATTCTCCTCCTTCAGATGACTGTGCTCAAACCCAAGAGTTACTAGATTTCTGTCTTATACCAATTCTAGCTGGGTAGATGGAAATATTAACCCCCTCCCTTGCCCTCATTCAGGAACCTCATCTTCTTCATGAAGTTTTCCAGCTATAAAGATCACGCTCTGTTCTGCGTGCATTGTGTATTTAATTGTTCCAGGTTGGTTTGTGCCTTTTGACTGGATGCTTATTAACCCTGTGCATTTTACCCCCTGTACAGTACTAAGTACTAGTGCTGATAACAGTCTCAGCAGAGGGGCCTGAATTGCTTGCTTGGCCCTAGAACTGCTTTTGCTAGATCTGGGTTGAGGTACCTAGGGCCAGAGTGCGAGGGAAGCGGCTGCTCATGCTGTATCGGTTCTGTTCATGCAGCACATTTCACCAGCCCTAAATTCAGTTGAAAAATCCTACTCTGAACCCCTTTTAAGTTTGATTTCACCTCTTTCCACATCACTTCATTTCTCATGATGATAACCTTGCTGCTGTGTAACCTGACTCCTTCCAGGTTGCTCTCATTTGTTCTTGGCAGGCTGGCCCCAGACCTCAGAGAATAACACAGAATTATTTTTTTTTAAGCAGTAGGCAAAAACTTCTCTCTTGTTTCTTTCCAGAGTCTGAGAACCTGGATTACAGGCTGGGAGCCATTCACTCTCTGGTTTATAAACTACCCGAGAAGAATAAAGAGATGTTGGAACTCCTCATACGACACCTGGTCAAGTAAGCAGAATCCAGTAAATATTCCAATTTAACCAGAGAGATTTAAAAAAGGGAGTCAGATAAGCCAGCCTGTTTCTCTCTAGCAAATTAATTAAGCCTTGACAACTATTGTACAGCTGGGAATATACTGCCCAAATTGTGTGCCTATCCCTGTATTTGATATTCCCCTGTCCACCTGCCACTTCCATTCAGTGACTGCTTTATGAGAACCACCAGGTAGAGAATAATTTGTATATGATAATATGGTCTAACAGACCAGAGCTGTAAACCTAGTGTCTGGCCAGCCCAATTAGCAACAACATTATGTCTGGAATTTTGGAGCAGTTTTAAGACCCCTGTTCCCTGGGACTGGAGATTAAGTGCATACTGGATGCACTTCTTGTACTGTGGATTCAACGTGCATTGTCCTTTGAGGAGCATTGGTGCTAGGCACATTAGCCTTCAAGCCCTCCTTAATGTCCAGTTAGGAGCTGATTTTTCTGAGGTGCTGAGCAGCTGTGGCTCAGTTTGACTTCAGCTGGTGTCATGAGCACTCAGCACCAATGAGAATCAGTTCATTGATGGTGAAGGCACTGGAGCTGCTGTTTTCCTGCCCTCATTTCACAGTGAATGTGAGGATGCAAGGGGCAGAACCTGGTATCCTCATCTCACATGGGAGTCCAAGAGAGAGTCAGCTCTTGGCGGTGCTCATTGTGCCAGCCATGCTGAAGCTCTAGGAGAGGGAAAGATGCTGTAGTTCTGCTCTGTAACAGACATAGTTTGGGGTGGGACTGGCCTCCAGATTGAAAGGATGTGCTTTGGCCAAACTGTAAGAGCCACTTCCAACACATGACATTTACAGGGCTGGTTTGGATGGGTAAAACCACACTGGGCAGGGATTTATTTTGCAGCTCCAAAGAGGGATATAGATCTTGGTGCTAGTTGGTCTTAACCCATCTATTTGAGGGGTAAGAAGGCTGGATATATGGTCCTGGTACATCGGGTTGTCGCTAGCCTTTGGCAGACATGATCTTTTTAAAAAAACTTCTCTGCAGAAGGTGCAAGGTTTTCCTCTTTTTAAGTACCATTTACAGTCAGGCTGACACATTATTAATAGTAGCTCTGTTGTTGCCTACACAGAGTTTTGCATTAAGAGCCCTATTCCCTACCTTGTTGATGCTGGCAGAAATCTCATAAATGCAAATAGGAGGTAGGTGGCAGAAGTAAAACTCAGAGCTCAGCACCAGAATATCTCTGCTCCCAGCCCTTGAAGTTCAGACTCTAAATCTATACCTGAATTCTGTGTGGTCTCTTCCTAGATTAGCCTGTAAATCATTCCACAGTTGGTGCTATTCAATGGGGCTGCGTATGGCACTGAAATCTAAACACAGTTACATAAATAGCACTCTGTTTCTTGAAAGCCATGACACTTTCAGAAAAACAATGCCATAGAGATCTCTCTGAAATCTTCTAGAGATTCCATCCTTATATGCAGTTCTTCTTCTTTGGGAATAAATCCCAATGCATGTCTTGGCTAAATAAATCATTCCAAAATAAATGGTTCATTTAACATGCATGTAGCACGGACAGCTAATAATTCCTGGGGTAGTGATCCTTCTAAAAGAGGAGTCAGACATTTGAAGGGATCAAATAACAATGCCAGTACATCACAATCTCAGTCTTTCTGCACTAAAAATGTGCTTGTCGTAGCCAGATATATGTTTTATGACCAGCTTCATGGGCACTGGAAAACTAGTTCTGCTTTAGCAATATGAAGGAAATTGAATTAATTAATTTTGCAATTTTTAAATGGCCTTTCACATTGTCTTCTAATCTCACCTTTTTATTTTATTTTCCTCTGCCCACCTCAACAGCGTGTGTGAGCACAGCAGGGAGAATCTGATGTCCCCATCCAACATGGGGGTTATATTCGGCCCCACTCTTATGCGGGCGCAGGAGGACACGGTCGCTGCCATGATGAATATTAAGTTCCAAAACATTGTGGTTGAGATCCTTATCGAGCACTTTGACAAGGTATGGGACCAGACCTCAAGAGTTTGCCTTGGAAGCTCGCTAGTGCTCTATCAAGTCCTTGTGGATCATCGCGCTGCGTGGTCTGGAGCACTGGCTTCTTTTGCTGGATTCTCCTTATGGTTTTCCTTGTACTATTCAGAGATGCACAAAGTGGAACCAAAAGCTGTAACCATCACATGTTCTTCACAATTTCCTTGGTTACTTCATAAAGTCTTGGTTTTCTTAAGGGGCTGCACTAACTGCTTTAACAGAAGAAACTCCCTGCTGGGAAACTTGCTATATAACTGTACAGTGTGGGAGTAACACAGCTTCCTCTGAAGCAGCTGGTGTAGACTGGGGACGGAAAACCAATCTGTATGGACAATAGGTCTCGCCTGACATGGTCCAAAATAGATCACTGTAGAACTACTCTTAAGTGAAGTCTCTCTTAAGTGACTTCCTAAAGGATCAATAAAAACAAGTTGCCTGTTAGATAACTAAAAATTGAAGAAAGCCACACGTGGTGGCACTTCAAAGTGATCTCTTGTGAGAAGAGCTGCCAGTTGGGGGGAGTGGGGTCGTTAGTGCAAGTTTCAGCATACGCCTGGCATTTTTGAGTTCTGGATAGAGTAATACTTTTCCCATAAAGCTTTAGACAGTGGAACTGGCAGAAGGGACCATCTGCTGATACAGAGTTTCGAAAGAGTTCACGCTATTATTATTTAATTATGAAGGTATTGATAGCAGCTCCATATTTAAAGTTGCGCCAAGATTTTCATATTCATGGGACCTTTATTTAATATTTGTATTAAAGTAGTGGCCAGAAGCCTCAATCAGGACTGGAGCCTCATTATGCCTGGTACTGTATAAAAGCATGTGTTTATATACACACACACAACAGCAAGCTGATGTTGATCATGGCTTTCTCCCTTGTGATGGAATGTAGAATACCCTGCTACCTTATGTGTTAGTGATTTGTCACTAATAATATCTGGTATAAATTTAATCATTTGGTATTTTGAGGGGTGTGGTTTGGAAGAGTATAATTGAGTTTTATAATAAAATGTGAAAACTGATCAGCTACAGTATGCAGTACAAGGTATTAGGGTCAGATTCATTCCTGAATAACAGCACAACTTGGGATGAATTTGGCCTTTTATCTTTACTTCGTGCCCTTGATCACAGAATACTTCACAGAGAGTCTGCCGTACGAGAAGAGGAAAGCTGTGAAGCATGCTTTAAGATAGGTAGTTACTTGCCTTTGAGGAGGATAGAGAGAGAGAGTTCTTGTGAGACAGATCAGCACAAGTGAAAAGTGACCCCCCACACACACACATATACTTCTGGGGAAGGGAGAGTAGGTCACCTGTGAAGGAGCACAGCAGTTGAGCAGGTGGGTGTATGGTCAGAGGTAGAGCAGAGATCAGAAGAGAAGAGTGAGTAGTAGATGGTGGTGCTTGGGGTTGGGGTAGGATGGATGAATCCATGGAGAATTGAGTACCCACAGGACAGTGGGATTTAGAATTTGACAAGAAGCCAGTGAAAATAACACATCTTGGTCTCACTACAGTTCATTGAAACCATTCCCTAGGAAGCTCTTTTAGCTGAACAGCTAGTTGATTATATAAATGCTCAGATTCTGCACTACAATATGGCCTTTCTCTCTCTTCTGTGTTATAGGGCCTGCAGCCCAGATAATGGCCTGCAGAGGGAGCCAGGGAAAATGTATGATTACTCTGCCATCTCCAAGCTCTAGAATGAAATGTTAATTAAGCCAGACTTCCACTTCCTTGCCTGTAATTTCTGCAATGATAAGGTTAAGCTAGTAATATTTTATTAGACTGAGCTTATAACTGCAGCTTCAGTGTCTAAAATATCTTCAGCTGACATATAAGCAAATACTTCAGATGAGTTTGAAGTAGAATAGATATATTATTTATACAGTGCACTATGAAGACTGTAAGGACAAGGAAATTCACTAAGTCAGTTTGGGTAATTATTGCTTCAAGAGCTTAAATTTCCATGCCACAGCTAAATTTAAAAATGTGGTTCCTCTGGAAATAACTCCTGTTGCTGTATGAACTTTAGTGTCTCATGCTGAGATTGGGTCAATATCTTATTTCTGAATTATTTAAATTTGATTTTCATTTCAAAATACACAAAGCAAGCAGGGCTTGTGTCAGCATCTTGGAAAGCTTTGGCCGAGTGCATATTTCAGCAGCACTGCATATTTCAGCAGCTAATAGTGCCAAAGAAACCTCCTTGGCATCAAGGCAAGGGGAACACTCTGGACCTTCGTATTCTAGGAAGGAGAAAAAGTATCGCCATCTGCAAAGAATAGACCCACTGGAATCAGAGTCTGTTAAACGTCAACAGCTGCTTTATGTCACAGGATCTTGAAGGCAAAAGATCCAAAACTAAGAGATTGGAGTTTGGAAGAGATTCCTGAATTCTTGCCCTGAATTCAGAGAGGCAGCTGTGTGTGCATAGAGCTACAGGGCATGGAAGATCGCTCATGCTGAATACAAAGAGAGATGGAAAAAAGCAGGGGCACATGCCCAATCCTAACAAACAGCATTTGTACCAAACTGACTGAGAGTTTGAGAAATAGTTAATGCCACTGAAAATATTACATCCCTTTACTTGCTTGGTCAGTAGAGAGAGATCATGCTCCCTACTGCTCAAGTGCTGGTATTGTAAGTTAGACCTTTGAGAGTCTGATTGCTGAGATGCCTGGGACCCGTCATCACTTTTATACATTCTGCCAGGTCTTCATGACCCAAGAAGATTCAGGAAAACGAAGCTGGAGAGTGTTACACTGTCTCATCCCACTTGCTTGACTTCACAGAATTTCTCTTGGTTTGAAAGAGGAAAGAAATCAGTCTTCTAATAAATCCCCAGCTGCCTGCTTGTACCAGCTTTTGGGTCTGTTTGCACCATCAGAGCAGCACAAAGGTGGTGGAGCAGGGGAAAAAGTGATTATTCTGTCTCAAACATGCATGAATGACCCCCCCCCCCCAAATCCCTGAACAAAAAACAGCAGAACAGGCAGTCCCCACGCAGTGAGAGTCTCCTCTCCAGTGACAATGTGGTTCTGTCTCCAGCCTTCATTCATTTTCTGTTCTTTCTGCTAATGCTGCTATCAAAAGAGTCAGTTATGACATTTTTTACGACTGGAATTCTTGTCCGTGACCAGCAGTGCATTCCACACAGGCCACCTAACTGTCAGATTGTAATGATTTTTGGTCTCTATCAACTCAGGCCAAGTTTAGATCAGTGATCTAAAGGGGAACATCTGTGTATCCCCTTACAGTGTCCCTGGGCCATCCATTCCTGGCCTATACAATAATTGAGCATTTAGGGCCCAATCTAATCCCCTGTAATGTCAGTGGAAAGAATTCAATGGCATTTGGATTGCGGCCTTCATATAGTATTTTACGTCTTCAGAAGCCTGTCCAAAGGTTAATCAATGCTTCTTCAACTGTGAACAAAGCATCTGAATAAATGAAAGCAGCTAAATTAAAACCAGCCCATATCAGAAGTAAGGGCTGGATGACCGGTATGATGGGGAACCAGATTTATTAATCAATGATTGTTTAAGACAAATTAGTAACTGAGTGGCCATGCGTCTGATGGTTTCTTTTGATGCTAATGCGGGGGTTGTTTGAATGATTTCTGCAGAAGATTAAATTAGCTCTTCTCAGCACAACTAGTCATTTCTCATTAACTGTCTGCTTTGAGGCCTGGTTAATATGCCCTGCCATCATGTGCAAAGGCACGTTTTATTAGCATTGTTTTATAGGATTGTCTAGTTTAGCATTTCGCTTTTTGAAGTGGGTGCGTGCAAAGCTGCATAACAGGAAATCTGTCTAGAAAAAAGCCCACACCCAGAGACATAGCAGCCTAGTGAACACAGTCAGTAATGCACAGCTTTCCCCAAAGCTCACTGGTTGTACAGCATCTGACAGATCCTCAGCCCTGCTCCACCACATTTGTGCTGCTCTGATGGGGCAAACAGACCAAAAAGCTGGTACGAGCAGGCAGCCTGGGATTTGTCCAGCACAGGAGAATTCCTGGGTGCTGTAGGACTGTCCATAGCCTGCTCATATGCTATCTAGGGTGGCCAGGTGCCTGGTTTTTGACTGAAAAGTCCAGTCGAAAAGAGGACCTGACAGTGTCCAGTCAGATCTACTGACTGGACACCCAAAGTCTGGTTATTGCAGGCAAGGGAGGAGCGTAGGCAGCAGATCATCATCTGCACCAGTCCCTACTCAGCTGGGGCTGCCTCCTACCTGTGTTGAGCGGCTGCAGCTCCCAGCCCCGGCTCTGCAGGCAAGTCCCTCCTGACCCGGGCTGGGTGGTGGGTGGGAGGGGAAAAGCGGCAAGTAACAAGAAAGAGGAGTGGATGGGGGCAGGGCCTCGGGGAAAGAGGCGAGGAAGAGGCAGGGCGTAGGTGGGGCCTCTGGGAGAAAGAAGCAGGGCACAGGTGGGGCCTTGGGGGGAAGTAAAGGGCAGGGGAGGTTCCAGCACTCCTGCTGCAGTGTCTGGTTTTTAAATATTAACCACTTGGCAGTCCTAATGCTATCTCCTCACCTGGCCTTGGTGTAGAGAGGATGTTGGCAGATACTGGGGAGAAAGGGGGCATGTCTAGAGCATTGCTGCACTCTAGTGATCCCTGGCTCACCTGCCAGCCCCATGGGGACAGAGGAGAGAAGTATTCAGCCAGCATAGTTTAGAGCAACCCTAAACCAGCTCTAAGCTAAGCTGGGGGAAGGGTAAACTTAACACTAGGATTGCTGAGCTGCACCTGGCTCCTTTGCAGCTCCCCCAGTCAACTTACCCAGCGCCTATTGGACCGTTTAGGACTGATCTCTAGATGTGTACTTTATGCCAGTGAGCTGTATTTCCCTTATTACCGGGCTCTTGAGTCACATAGCTTTGGGGTGGAGTCTGTCCTTTGGGAAGAGAATGCATGAATCGTGATCAGCAAAGCTTAAAACATAGCAGGAGCTTTGCAAAAAAATCCAAAGTCGACTCTTTTTGGATTTAAATGATTAATATTGCCTAGTCAATGGTAACAGTAGTAAGAGGTTGTCCTTCTATAACACCTTCCAGTCCTTTACAAATAGTAATAAATACATCCTTACAATACCCCCGTGAGGGAGGGAAATAACATAATCCCAATTTTACATAGGGAAACTGAGGCACAGAGAAGCCAACTGAATTTCCCAGCATCACAGATGCATGTCGGGGTCAGAGTCAAGAATGAAACCCTAGTCTCTTGGCTCCTAGATCTGTGCTTTTAATCCAAGACCATTCTTCCTTCCTGTTCAGAGCTTTGAATCTTGATGTCAAATGTAGCCCATTTGAGGATGTCTTCTAGTTAAAAATCTGTTTGACTGAGGGGCTCAGGGGAAACCCCAGGAGTCTGGCCTGATTAGCCCAGTATAGTGAGTGTCAAATAACAATAGAGCAGAGGATCAACTGAAATCCTGTCCTTCTAAATCCCTCTTCCCTACAGATCTACTCCAGCCCACCTGAGGACAGTGCTGCCCCCCCAGTGCCTCCTCCCAGGGTAGCTGCCCGAAGGCACAAACCCATCACAATTTCCAAGCGCCCGCTGAGGGAAAGACCTGTCTTTTATGGTGGTTCCCTGGAAGAAAATCAAGGTCAGTTCAGCTGTTCACTGATACCACCCCCGTCTCCAGCTCTTACATTTCTCTTGTCGGCACTGACGTTGGATCCCAGCTTCCCACTCACGGGGCAGGGAGGGATTTGAAACTGCAGCAGCAGCAGCATCACTTTTCCAAGGGCATTAAAGTATGGGGTGGGAAGAGGGGTTGTTTGGGGTTTTTGTTTCCCCAAAACAAAGGAGAGTAAATATCTGCATTTAGGCTGCTTCTGATCCAACAGCTCCTAAACTACTTTGGAGCAGAGTTTTCTCATAGCTTGATATTTCAGAGAGCTCAGTTAAACACAGTATTCTTCCATTGGAAAGGGCTCACAGTTCCACAGATAAAAGTGCAGAGTCATGTAACAGATTTGAAAAATAAAAGTATCTTCTCTAGCACAGCGTATGAGATGCAGAGCTAGCGTAGATTCCAGCAGTGCTGAGCCACTGAGCACAGTCAAGCTAAGCAGATCAGTGCTTCCTTCAAGCCCTAGGTTTGACTTACCTTGTACTGACCAAAGCTCGATACCAAGGGAGCTCTTAATGAGCCTGAGCCACTGGCAATTTAAGGTGAATCAAGTGAGGCGCCTCAAGAAAAATAAGAGCAAGGAACTGAGTCATTGCTTAACAAGTCCCGATTAAAGCATTTCTCTGCCAAAACTCTCCTGTTCAATGCTTAACTTTAAGCATTAGAATAGTCCCTTAAAGTTAGTGGACCTACTCAGGTACTTAAGGTTAAACTTGTGCTTAAAGGTTTGCTGAATTAGGACCAGGGTGTTCAGCACCTTGCAGGTCTGAGGCTGTAGTGCAGCCAGTTGCGCTATGGTGCACCCTGTGTAGATCTTTCACACAGCAATGGTGGGGGGGAAGTTGCAAAACTGTGAAAACGTAGTAAAACCATGTCAGGGGATTCACGGGCAAGTGTATTACCAGAAACTACTTTTATTTTTATTTTTTTAAATTGACTAGAAAATTGAAGTCAACAGTGTCCCTCTAAAACTCATAGATTTTAAAAGTACATCAGTAGATTTCCTTTTCTCACTTTAGATTAGTGAAACTGAAATAACATTTCACTATCACTTATTTCTCACCACCAGTGCAAGCTATTTACCTTTTGCACGGCAGTCAATGTGGACCATGAAAGCAGACCAGGCAGTTTTGCTTATTTCTAGTTACTATCACAGAAACTCTGAGTCTGATTTTTCAAAGTTGTTGAGAGCAGTGAGTGCTGAGTGAGCACTTGTGAAAATCATGCCCTGTGCATCTCAGTGTTTCACTTGGTACGTGTATTTATTCTCTTTTCCTTCGGTTCACAGGTGACAGCCATGACCAGACGCCTAATGGTACCATCATCCCTAATAGCACAGAAGCCCCCAAGCCACTACATCGCAGCAGACTGCCTACACAGAGAGCAGGGGAGGCTGATCCTGGAAGGCCTGGCTCAGAGAGCAAGCATGAACAGTACTCTGAAGTGGTTGTGGGAAAGCTGGTGTCCAAGCTGCAGGATGGGGGAGCTAAGCTTGCCAACAAGGCCGCAAACGGAGTGGTGACTGGCACCACTGCTCTAAAGACCTCCATTCTCCATGCTAAGAGGCCTACTCTGAGGCCCGTGATATACAGCAAGGAGGGTAAGTTTTCTGCTTTGGGAGGTCTCAGCTGACCTCGGATGGAAATCTCGCCCATCTTGTTGCACTGCAGAAATCACAACAAACTTTGTGACAAGCACCCCAAATGTTTTGCGTTTTGTCAGATTGGAGGGGTAGGGGGTTTGCAGAGGGATGTGCTATTTCTGCAACCTGTGTCTCTTTTCATGCAGTTCAACAATAGGGGACCTGAGATCAAAACCCTCACGTGGACCACTGGAGCTGGACCCTTCTCCTTCTGAGGATGTTCTGATCCAGATCCAATCATCATGCGTTCAGCCCATTTTTAGTACAGATGGGTTTGTAAGCTCAGCCTGTTGCTTACTGATAGAGGAAAGGACATACATTGGCCTATGCTATTTCAGAGCTTTATGTAGCAATGCTGATATGGTAGACTAGTCCTCTGAAGCGTTAGACATGATGGGAACTAATGCAAGGGTTTGACCTTTAGATTCAGAGATCACAGAGTGGCTCAATGGACTCTGTAAAATCAGAATTCAAATGTGAACAGAAATTATTCAGAACCATTTACGATGAGCGCTTTAAATATTGAAAACTTGAGTAACTTGAAATATACAAAATGCATTTAGCTATTTAAACAGTGCGCCTGCATTTTGTATTTCTCTCAGTGCAGACAAAGAAAATCAATGAAGTCACTTTTACTTTTGCTTATAGTCAGTTTCCCTTTTAGGTTCTTGTTGCTACAATGTCTGGATTGCACATACTGGCAGGGAAAGGTTTATTTCATCCGTTTCCACTGGAATTTTAAAAAATCAAAGAAGCATTTCTGTTTAGCACAAATGTAATAAAAAAAACAACAACGTGTTTTGGTAATTTAAAAGAATCAATTTGAGACCAAATTTAAGGTGGCATTTTCCATTTAAAATAGATAAAGGAAGGTGTGGTACTTTGCCAAGATGTACAGATCAGTCCAATGACACAGATGTGGGTTGTTTATAAAAAAGAAAGATGACTGATTTGTGCATTGACAGCTCTTCCTGTGTTCATCTCACTGCTTATTAGATGCTTTCATAACCTAATAGCCTTCACAGTCTCGCATTTAGAAAGGAAACAGTAGGCTGCACACTTAACGTTGACTCCTGGGTATAGTAAAACAAAAGAATAACAAGGTTTGGCTTGGTAGCACAACCATAAAGTTAATTTAAATAATACTACTGATCTCATATAAATCTTACCTATGAGTATTAGAAATCTGCTTTTGGTATAATAGGATGGTTTTTACAGATGGAAGTGGGTGAACATAAGCTGCTATTTAGCATTTGAAGTTACGATGCTTTTATAATGTAACACATTGCATCTCTACAGTGTGTCCGAAGTACACACATTGACAAAATAGGCTTATGCGATTTTGGGATGTATAAACAGTGAATCTCAAGTAGGAGTAGGGAGTTTATATGACATCTGTATTTGGCACTGATGCAACCACTACTGGAATACTGGGTCCAGTTTTGGTGTCCATAATTCAAGAAAGGTGTTGAAAAATTAGAGAGGATCCAAAGAAATTCATGAGAATGATTAAAGGATTGGAAACATGCCTTATGGTGAGAGACTGAAGAAGCTCAATTTACTTAGCTTGTCAAAGAGAAGGTTGTGGGATAACATGATCACAATCTGTAAGTACAGAACATGGAGAACAGAAATTGGATAAAAGAGGGCTCCTCAATCTACCATACAAAGGAATAACAAGATTGAGTGGCTGAAAATTGAAGCTAGACAAATTCAGATTAGAAATAAGTCACCGATTTTTAACAATGCGGGTAATTAACCATTGTAATGTCTTACCAAAGTTTATGGTGCATTCTCTATCACTGGAAACTTTTAGAAAACAATCCAATTTTGATTTAAAAGAGAGAGAGATATAAATAGATATAGTCAAGTTCTAACAGAAATTAATCTATGGCCTGTGTTATGCAGGAGATCAGACTAGATGACCACAATGTTTCTTCTGGTTTCATAATCTATGAACCAGTCAAAATGCTTCCTAAAGAAGTTATGTAGTGGCTTGGAAGGTGAGATGGGAAGAGAGAGAATGATTTAGTGTTTCAGAGGAAGAAGGGAGAAAGGATTTGGAGAGACTGCGTGGCACAAATGAAAGAGCATCTTTCTTCACAACCTTCTGCCAGTGATGGCAAGACAAGGTGAAGGATGCAGGATGCCAAAGCAGGTGGAGTGCAGTGGCTGAGCAGGCCCTAAGTCGATAACAGGTCAGAGAGTTTGGATGGAGTGGGGCCATGGAGAGTTTTGAAAAGTATGATTGCAATGCTCAGTTGGATTCTGAGATCGATAGGAAGCCAGGCCAAGGAACTCAGGGTTAGAGGGATAGGAAGCTGGTGAATGGAATGGATAGGAAGCCAGGGAAGGGGAAGGAAGATGCATGGGGCAGGGTAAATATAGTCCAGCTTCCTGGAATAAAGACCTCATGTGAAGTTTGGTGAAGCAGAGGCTCGGGAAGGTCCTAGGGGGAAACTGCAGTAATCTCAGCTATGACTCAGCATTAGAATTTAATCAATCTCTCCCTGATTCTGTAGAGAAGCACTGAGCATGTTTTCCATTGGAAAAGCTTGTGGTTAGTTTTTTATCTCAAATAATAGCCTCAGAGACATTGAACAGGATCTGTTTACCATGAAACAGTAATGTCTGCCTCTGTGTGGTTAGATTCCCATACTGCCCCTCTCTCCAACCAGCCTGAAACCTCTGCCTCTTCACAATCTTTTGCTCTCACTCCAAAGCATTGTTGACAGTGTTTGTTATCTTCAACCTTTCAGGTGAATACGACACCTTCACTAAAGCCCGATCCCCTGGAGATAAGCCAGTGATAACACGGCCACCAGTGAGACCTCCAGACCCTCCGTGCAGAGCTCCTCCATCCCAAAAGCTGGAGCAGAAGCCTGAGCCAATAGCAGGAGGAGCGGAGGAAATGCCTTCATCTGTGTAAGTAGGAGGCATTTCCTAGCAGGCAAGGGATGTGCAAAATGTGCAGAAGGAAAAGGCAAGGTGATAAAAGCCATACAATGGCACTAGTCTAATGAAACCATGAGCCTTTAGTAGGATAGTCACGGGGACTCCATTTCCGCCTCAGGACCCTCTGTTGTGTCCAGTGACAATGGTGTGAGAAACTTCTAATCACTTCCTGATGAACACACCACACTAAAGAACAAACTTTCCAAGAAAGAGTTGAGGCTGCTTGGATTTGTTCTAAGCAAAATGAGGGGGAAGCTGACCACTAATTAAACTGAGCTCTGCTCTCCAATTTCACTTATGTAATAGCTGGACACCAATCCCATTGGAGTCAATGGGAGTGTTCTTATGTAAAGAATGACTACAGATTTCACCACTGACTTCAGTGGGCGTTTGGCTTGCAGAAGGGTTTCTAAGTGTTATCAGCAAAGAATTCACTCTGTGCTGCTAGCGCTGTAATACCATAACCGAGCTTACATTTTTCATTTCTCTGTCATCTTGTCAGGGTCTGACACTGACACTGGCTGCCTGATACTTTATCATGGACCTCTATTCTGGCATTTCTTCCCACTCTCCTATAGATCACAGAGTCACAGGGTTAAGATTTCTACCCGCTCCCTCCCTCAAGCCCTCACATACCTCATTGCTGGTGACTTGCTGTGATGGAACATCCTTTGTGACTACATTAATCCATTTATGTACCCAAAAGCCAATGAAGTGTCATGCCCTCCTTGAAACAAGAGGTGCGATACCCAATTGTCACGGCACAGCACGGGGAATGCAGTGTCCTTTGGAGAGGAGCAGAGTCTGAGTTCCCGGTGCATTGTGCTCCCGACATATAGTGTCTCTGGTATAGCCCTGCTTGATTTGGTGAATAACTTTCAGTTAAGCAGTGTTATGTAGTTGATTCAAATCCTGCAATTTGCACTCCTTGCTCAGGTCAAACTCCTGTTGGTTTCAGTGGACCTCATGCCTGAGGAAGGATGGGCAAAGGATGGCCTATTACTGTTAATTGTTTGCTGTGATTCCTTTTTCTTACAATTACAATTTGAAGTCAGGTTTGTGGTAAGTCTGATGAAGATCACAGGTCATAAAATTAAGGATACAGGTGTTAAAGATTCTCGAGCCAGTGTGGAGGGGTTTAGGCTGCCAGGCTGCAGGCAGTAAGACATCATCTCTAGCAGCAAGCAGTCAGAACTGTGTCTGGCAAGAGCAAAATGAGAGGTGTGAGAGCAGGAGTAGCATCTCTGATCAGACCAGAGAAGTATATTGGTAGGAATCTATAGTTGACCATCCTCAGTGCTTTCCATTGGCAGCCTGCCTCCCTCCCCTCACCAAATAATTGCTCTTTGACACAAATAGCGTCTCATCAAATAACTGCCTTGTCATGGGAGAACTTAAAGAATCTTGCTGGCTTTGTTTGCAGAGTGGCCTCTAGAACAAAGTTCTTCGAGACAGCTTCCCGGAGGACAAGCAGGTAAGAGATGCCAGGAACTAGAGTGCTTTCACACAAAAACACACACAAACAAAAAAGCCTGCAGCTCAGCACAGAAGTGACCCTCTAATCATAAGTGGGCAGCGCAGGCAGGAGGCCCCCATCTGGTTCTTTCCTAGACTTCAGTATTCCTGGGTAACAGAGATGGTTTCCAACCAGAACACTGCATCTAAGCAAACCAGACTTTGAGGCCTTCACAGTCTAGATCTGAATAACAATCCAGATCTGGGTCTGAATTTTGTAGGTTGAGCTCACATCTGCTAGGTAATAAATATTTCTTTGGATCATTCTGTTGATGTGAGTTCAGCTCTAGGCCAATGTATTAGATGTTGCGTTGTATTTCGCAGTACCCAATACCTGAACAGCTTAGGACCATCAAAAAGATGAGACTGATTGCTTCCTTGAATCTGTCCCCTTGGAAGTACAGGGTATAACCTTCTTATACAGGATTAGACATTAAACTGACACTACACAAAATCGGTTTCCAATTGGAACTCCACTATTAATTAATATGATGGCTTTGAAGTCAGCGTCAGATCCTCCGGTCAGGGTGGGGTGGCACTGTTTTGAAGTAAATGCAGTTCACTCTTTCTTTCTGCTGTAAATTTAGTTCTGAGCAGTACCTGTACATGCAGGTTTCATCTCCCCATTGTCACAGATCACCAGCGCCACTGTTTGGTTTTTTGGCATGTACCAAAAGCACAATCATGGCTTTGTGTAGATCTTTGAGAGAGTGACAGATGGGGGGTGGGTCTCTCGTAGCGATGCTTACAATTTCCTTGCCTAGTGTACTAAGCAATATACATTAACCTTGCCCGCCATCCCATTCCTCCTCATAGATTCATGGCCGTGATTTTAGACTTGTTTATTACATTGATTTTCTTTCTCTCCCTTCCCATATCCCCTCACTCATAGCTCCTCATCACCACAAGGCAGACTCCCGAGTGATGAGAGCTGAGGCTAAAGGTACGTGTCTGTCACAGAAAGCAACCAGCTGCATAATTGTAACCTGGCTTCAGCTGACTGGGTGGAGTGGAGGCCACTGGAGGTAGATGAGAATTTGTAAGGAGAGACTGACAGCGGCCTCCTCTCGCCTTCTCCGGCAGAAGACTGGGGAGGAGAGGTCATCAGAAGTGGCCCATTTCTCTCTCCTGTTGCAGTGTAGCAGGGCAAGGTAGACCAGTGTTCCGTGGTTGCCATGTAATCCATGTTATTCCATGGGATGGATTCCACTGCAGCTGCTGCAGAAGCTGCTGCCTGTTCTCTGTGAACCCTGGCTATGGTCACTACTATTTTGTCCTACTGGGCTTTAAGGTAGATAAATGTGTGTCTGAGTCCTTGTTGTGAGGGGCTACCCACAAAGTTCATGGCCAGGTGCAAACAGCCCCAGAAATAGGGCATGCTTGGTTCAGTCCTGTTTCTAAGGGTTAAATGATCAATGTGTATTTGCCACCAATGACTGTCTCACACTGTTCACCTGATTGTTTTCTTCTTTCAGGCTTTTATCTGCCTAACCCTGGCTGGCTCCAGGAGATTTTCTCTGCTTCTGAAATGGACTCACCTGCTCTCTAGACTGTTTCAATCTGTGTGATGTGATCCTGGAGTGCACCTATCCCCGTTGGACGCTGCCTGTGGAGCATACTGTTGTGAATAGCTCATGCGGTTACAAGAGAAGGGGATGAAATAGGAGGAAGACCCAGGCCTTGTCCCTGTTAAATTAAATGTTTGTTTTGGGCCATTTTGCCACAGCTCCCCTAGCTCCTGCCTTGGGCAGCATGTAAAGGACACTTGTTATGTCTAAGGAGGGTGATAAATGGTGAGTCTGACAGAGTGGTGAGAGCAGACCTAATCTACAGAACTGAGCGGAGGGCAGGCCATAGAAGGAATAGGAACAAGCACTTAAAGCAATCTGCCCTCCAACCCTCTGGAAATTCCACTCTGGAAAGACATTGAGCTTGGATGGATGTGCAGTCAAAATGCAAGCGACCAATACCCAGAGCTTGGGTACCTGGATGTGACAAGCTGACATCTGAATCAGACCTTTTTGCTGTTGGAACCTTCTTGCCATTGACATGTTGTTTTAAAAAAACCTGTTTTGAGTGCTAAGTAAACCATGTTGTGTTGTTTCAGTGGTTAAGGCATCAGTGTGCATTAAGAGAAAACTCTGTTAACCATATGGGTCCACGTCCTGGTTCCACTGCAGGCCAGTGTTCAGCCCAGCATACATATAGCTGTGCAATGTTCAGTCTTCCTACCATTCCCCGCAGATCTAAGGCAGCACCTTGCCAATTTCTGATCTTGCTTACATGCTGCAAGTGTCCTCAAGCCATTTCCAGGAGCCAGTGTTCTGTTAGTCAGGTGCCTTTGTGGAGCTGCTCCCTGATTTCCCATTGCTTGGAAGAAAAGGTTTCATGTTGTTACAAACACCCCTCCATAAAGTTAGTGGGTGTGAAACCAAACCAGACCTCTATGCCGTGTATTCCAGCTGGGCCTAGTGCACAAATACTGACTTGCCAAAGGACCACTGCAGCGCATGCAATTCGCTGATGCTTTCAGAGCTGTCTTCATTGCCTGTCTCTGTGCAGCTAATGTGAAATCCTGCTTTATTAATGAATGTACTTCTGTTTTTTGCAGGAAATGACAGTGGTGTGTGAATAGTGTGCCTGTTCCCTTAGACTGCAGTCCTGTGCTCAGAGCTGGCAATCCCAGAGGTGTGCTTGTAGCAGTGTCAGATACAGGTGGCTTCTAAAAAAGTGATGTAAACATCGATATTACATCATGCACATCCGTGTCTCTGGGCTTTCAGAGCATGTGATCAGCCAGTCCAGTTCCTCCATGACACACTTTTGTGATTAGAAGAAAATAACTATCAACATTAAAAAAAGTAACAGCCTCTTTAGGTGCGGTTGTTAAAAATGCACAAAGGTAAGGTGGCCCAACTGCAAGTGTGGATACTGGAAACAGAGCTAGTGGTACAGTGCTTTCACCTGTATCAGAATTACACTAATCTTGTGGGGAATCTTCTCCAGAGTCTATGGACCAATTTCATCTGGTATCAGTGGAGCTGAACCTTTTTAATGCAGATCCTTTTAATCCAAGGACAGAGGACACAAAACCACCATTCTGCCACTGAGAATTTAGTCACCATTTTGGCCACGACTCTCAGAGAGAGAGAGAGAGAGAGAGAGAGAGAGAGAGTGTGTGTGTGTGTGTGTGTGAGAGAGAGAGAGAGAGAGAGATCAGACAATATTTCCAGACATGCCCTCTAATTTTGGGTGCCCAGTTTTGAGACACCAGCGGCCAAAATTCCTGAAGTCAAACAGAGCTGCAAATGCTCAGCAGCATTAAAACCCAGCCCCCAAGTATCTAAATATTAGTCACTCAGAACGAGAGCCAGCCAGAATCTGAGGCCCTTTTGAAATGTACTCTTAATCATTCTTCCCAGCGCTGCAACTGTACAGATCAATCTTCTGTATGCAGAAGGAAATAAAGAAACAGAGCCAGATTCATTTGTCTTGCAGAAGATATCTGTGGTATGGTTTCTGGGGGACAAATTGCTATTTGTTCATGGGAAAAAGAATGTGACCCAGCACAAGAGGTTTGTTTTTCAAATTTCTAGTTAATTCTAAACAACGGTGGGTAGCAGCGAATGAACTGCACTTCTCTCTGTCATGTGCTTTTTTCCTCCATAAGCACAGTTGTATGCTGGGATGAGTGTGACATGGCTTTAATACGTACGGTCTTGCAGATGAGGGTTTGAGGGACATTCCCTCATGTCTGTGACCATGAACAAAGCAACTGGAAGAAAGCTGGGGATTCAGCACTGCTGTTCTGAATTTTAAGGTGCCATGTGACATCAAACATGATCTATTTTGTCTTGTAAAAAGGTTAGATTAGCTGTGATGTTCAAGTTTCCATGAAGTAAAAACCTAGGACACATGTCCTTCAAAGTGTTGATGCTCTCCCTTTTTTTAATTACATGAAATGTATTTAAACATCGTTAGCCCTCCAGATGGTATGTGAGCCAGACCCCGTCAGACACCTAATGTCTTTGTACATTCTGACATGGACCACAGAAAGGGGAAATGGAGCAGGCCTAACAAGCCTCATCTAGTCCATCTTCCTACAGTGTTGGTCCCTATTTGTCCCTTTATTAATGCAGTGTCCAGTCTAGTACAGAAGCTCCAAATGCTGATTTTCCCAAGTCCAATAGGAAAACGTTCTACAATTCAGAAGGGTTTGATTTGGTTTGGTTTTTCCCTGTTATTTCCTATGAATTCCTTCCTTAATTTCATCCCATTACCGCCTTGGACATAATTCCTAAATCAAGCTATAAATAATTCCTCTTCCTCCTAAGGTGGGTATTATACAACTGGATGAAAACAACTGAGTGGCTTGAACTTTAACTGAATGTGGCAGAAGCCACTAGTGAATTCTGTGCTCTCATTTCACACGCAGACCAAGCCACGGGGGAGGTGTACAGGTCACCACAGTGTGTGCGAGAGGAGAGGAGCTGAGTTAGCCCTCACCTAGAATCCTGCCAAGATCAACAGCATTGACTGTTAATTTTGTAAGATGATCAAATTCCAGTGCCACTCTCCATGCAGCGAAAGCTAAAGTAGAGAAAAATGAATCTCTGCTCTAACATAGGCCCTTTAATAGCTGTGAACTGGTAAGGAGGCATTAGATTCAAACAGCTTCCGGAAACAGAGGAGCAAAGACACAAGGGTGATTTTTGTGTGTGTATGAAACTGCTCCCCTCCCACAGCTAACACCCAGTGGAACATCCACTCCAAGGGGCAGGTTTTCCTTAGCAAAGGGCTTTTCATTTCATCTGGGAAAGTTTAGAACTGGAGATGGGCCTGAACCAAAAACCGCAGATCTGCTTGTGTATGAACTTTGGATTCTGCCTTTAACTGGGAGCCGCGCTGCTCGCTGCTTGCAGCCTTTTTCTTATGCTGTGCTCGTTTTTCCTTTCTCTTTGGTTACAGCAGGCAGCCACATCGGCCTTGGTGTCCTTCAGACATAATTTGCCCCATTGAGCCCTGCAAGGGGATACACCAGTTGATGCTTCATCTTGCTAAGGAAAACCACTAGAGCATTAGAATTTAGCCAGTTGCAACAAGAAGCTAGTTTCCATCCACTGCTCCACATTGGGCTGACTTATAGCATGTTTCTCCTTTATTTATTCACTCAAAGTCACCAGAAACCATTGCTTCACATGCCCTAGGCTGGGAAGTTGTGAACAGACTCCAAGAAGCTGACTTGTATGAAAGAAGATGGAAGACTTGAGAAAATGGTCTGCAGCCAAATACCCATCTCCAAACATCTCTCCTTTTTGGTACAAAGGCTAAGAGCGGGGGTGACCACCCAAGGGTGCATCATTTGCGGGAAGTGCCACAGGACTCACGGTATACGTTTAAAAGTTGTGTGATAATGGGCCAACAGCCGAAAATATATAGAGCTATAAAACCGCTATCATCATCATCATTTGACCCACAGCCAGTACTTGCCAACATAATGATTAAATAAAACGAAATAAGATCTGATGCTGTTACACTAAGAAGAAAGGAAGATTTCTGTAGACTGGGTTTTATAGTATTTTAATTTTTAGTTGTGGCTCTATTAATAAGGGAAAACAGAACTATTTCTTCTGTTGGATGACAGCTCAATACATATCTGGAGCCTAATTTTGCTCTTGGTCACAGCTGTGTGATTTCACTGGATTTCACCTTTTAGTACTTAAATCTTCCATAGTTGTTAATTTTTCCAATGAGCTCGTTTGTCTAGCTGGGTCTGTGCAGTTGTTAGCAAGTACATGTGTGCACTGGGGTTCTTTATGCCAGGCTCCAGCACACTCAAGGCAAGTACCTATGGGCCGGTGAAGCCGCACCGTCTTGTGGAGGATTATTACTGAGTGACAGCCTTTATGTTGTCTAGTATTTAAACTAAGTTTGCCTTGTTAACCTCAGACCACCGATTCTTGTTCTAGCGCCTTTTTCCCTCTGGCCAGCAACTGTTGTTAAATTCTTTTCTCTTATGTCTGTTGTCCTGTTTGGATTGATGCTAATTTTGCACTATTACAAACATTTTTTTTTCAATTCTGGGAATTTTGGTTTATTTTGCTAGAATGGCCCCTCCTGAAGACAAAGTGTCCCTCCATGTTCAAAGAGAGGCCTGACACCGGGTGTAGAGCCATGACTGAGGAGCAGAAAAAGCAGATGGCAGCCTGAAAGGCCAGGAGACCATCCTAATGGTTGTGAGAATAAGGGATGGGGAGCAACAGCTACTAAAATGAGGAAGCTCAGGTGACAGTGAGCGAAGCGTGTCTCTGGAAGAGGGACTTTTATGAAAGAATGGACAGAGCAGCAAGAGCTGTTTGACCCTACAGCTAGCATGAATACTAACACCTATAACTGTTTCTGCCTCCTGACTCTGCTGTTAATGTCATTTGGCTTTAAGGTTCTGTAAAGTCTCCCAAACCCACAGGCCATTGATTGTGAAGGCTTTGACCCAACAGTATATGGAGCCTGCACTATCGATGGCTTGGGAAGGATCAGTGCTGGGAAGGTAAGAAAGGAGGTAGAAGTAGCCAATAAAACAAGTGCCCCGTGCGATTGGCAAGGAGTCAAATGGAGCAATCATTGCTTTGAAAGGTTCAGCCTATGCTCCAAAGGGTTGCTACTGGAGAGGTGTCCCTTGCTGCTCGCCTTGGTGTGTGCACTCATTTCACAGGAGGGTTACTCTGAATCTGAATCCTTCCCATGCTGGCAGACCTCCTTTAGGGCACAAACAAGGCTAGGCCAGCCCTGTTTATCCTATTGGCAAGTTTCACTCATGCCCTCTGTTTAGACAGCAGGGCCAGATTCTGGCCAAACTTGTCTCAAGCTTGCGAATTCATGTTCTTAATCATCCTTATTAGGAAGCATACATATGAGGCCAGTGTGAGAGGAGGGGGCTCAGGTCTCTGACAGCCCCCGGGTGTTCAATCAGTTCTCTGATTTTTATCTAGGGAAACCTATAAATAATTTCCATCTGCCTCTTTCATCTGTGTGTACAGAAAGGGCACTATGAGACGGCGGCAGGGAAACTTCAAACAGCATCCTGGGGAAGGCTTCGCCAAAACATGTTTCATGAGACTTAGCGCCCCATGCAGCTGCAGAGAATTAGCTTGGTCAGAGCTCCTTGCAGTCTTTCTAATTCACTGCCTCTAGTTCTTGTAATAGTATCTGGCATTTCCACTGTGCCTGACAGCTTGACAGAGCCCCAAATGGTTCATAAGTTTGGTGTAGCTATATATGCAGCCATCACCAAAGGGCAGCCATTTCTAGGGCAAAACACAATGTCTCTTTTAACAGCATGCAGGAACATTACACAACAGTTGAGTGCAGCAAGTGAAGATGTGGTTTGGGTGATAGTAGCTATTCTCCATCCTGCATTAGCTCACATGCAGCCTGGGACATTATAACCTGCTTATTGTGGTAGGGATTGTTGTCTGGGATATCAAAGTTATCCTCAACACTTTCTGAAACGTTCCCTTGGATCTTCCAGCTAACCAGTGACTGGAGGCAGATGTGACCTCAGTTCAAAGTCTCAGCTGAAAGTGGCATCCTTGACTCAGAAGCAATCAAGTGCCACCAGGCACTGGATAACTATCAGGCTTGGTGCACAACTTGAACCTATGATTTTTCTAGCCTAAAGGCATGCACTGTCAAATGGGCTGGTCTTATGCTGACTAAAGGATGGTTCAAGACATATATGCCTTGTTTGAGCATTTTCCATCCCAGACTATGTATCTGTGCTTCTTTTTCATGCCTTAGGTGCCATGTCTGCATCTGGATATTTTATATTTCCTGTACCCTATTATAACAAAGCACCAACTATTTTCCTATGGCCACAAAATTCTCTGGTTCTTTTAAAGAGCCTGCAACGTCCAAGACTGCAAATATGATTCAAAGATATCTGCTTGGTCCTTTTCCGCCAGTAGTAGGATTTACTGTGGCGCTCCTCGTGACAGCCTCTCAGAGAGTTATTACAAGAGGAAAATGATTTTGCAGCTACCAAGTCTGCACTGAAGCGTTGGTCTTTTCCCAACTGAACTCCTTCATGTGGCAATAGCCTGTGGGCATGTACAAATAGTATATTTTCTCTCTGAATTCTTGTATTCAGCTCTCAGCACGTTATGTTCAATGTTTCCTTTGCTTTTCTCGTGATACATTTCAAATGAAATGGTTTTCTGCTTTCCAGCCGAGACAGCCTGGCTTAGTAACGTGATGCAGTAGTGCACTGTATCCTGCCACTTTGATCAAACGAATACGGCAAATGGCACCCTGTGGGGAATATTGTAGAAAACTGCTAGCCCTTCCCAGCCCTGCTGAGTCATTGATTATAACTGAAGGTGTATATGGAGCAGACAGTTCGTCAATGCACTAAACCTTCCCTTTGAAGACAGGGTTCAAAACCTTGGTTAGGTCATAAGTGGTCTCCGTCAAATAAATAAGGGCATGCTACCAGTCTGCTTGCGATTATCATTATTTGCTATGGAGTAGCCTAGGGCTAAATGAGCAGTGGGTGCTGCAGGGCTTCATTGAAATGCATTGGTGGAACTATTTTGGACCGTAATAACAGGGAGTATTGAAGCTCAAGATGAAGGCTTATAGGCGATAGTTTGTTTGGGGATGGAGTGAACTGGTCACCAAAGCTGCACTAGCAGGGGCACTGCAGTCAGGATTAGATGGAATTGCAGCCGGGAACCTAAGGACTGAAATTTAACGGGGATGTTGCAGGTCAGGAGAGGTGTTTTGGCAAAAACCTATAGACAGCAGGAGAATGCTGGTGGTCAGGCCCGAGATAGAGCACAGGACTGAGAGAGCAGATTTTGCCACTTACCCAGATGAAATTTCCCTGGTGAGATCAGAAGCCAAAATGGCTCTTGATATATTTCTCTGGGTTTCCCATCACATTCTATTTTACCATCTCTGTTTTACAAAACGAGCCTTTTGTAACCACAGCTGCCATGGATGCACATTTGAGCTTGGCAGTGAATTTCGTCTTGTGATTCAACTGGAAGTCTGTAAAGCAGAAATAGTTTGAATTCTGAACTAATGAAAGTTCTTGAACGAAAAAAAAAATACCCCAGGAAAAACAAAGCCACACCCTGTTAGGTTTATGTGGGGATGTAATACAGCTAGGCTCTGCGGCATTATCACCAACATGCAGACACACACACGTACACCCAGAGACAGACATAACTTCCCAGCAAGCAGAGGGAGCATTTAGAATGACACAAATCAGCTGCTTTACTTCCACTAGCCTGAGACCTGCCTCACAGTCATTAGCATTCTTACATTTTCACTTTTTATGAGCCCCTTGTATCTGTGGAAAATGTTGAAAAATAATCTTTTTATGAGCCACATGCATTATTGGTTCCAAAGTAGAAAAGCCTTTTGCTAAGATGCAGGAAGGCTTTCATTCTAACTACTTACTTCCCATTGTTCATAACATTCTGAAAAAATCTCTTTTTGGGGCTGGGATCTTTCCATTTATGCCCTGAGACCATAAGTGTTTCAGGAAAGGAAACCTGCTTTTTTCTTTCCTTTAGTCTCCCTACTGAGCCATACCATGCAGCGCCTACAGCACTGTATGTAATTAGCAAGAGTGCTAGGATCTCAAAACAATGGGGAATGTATTTGTTTTGTAAAAGTTTAAGGTAAATATGTTCAGCTGGTTTTTGAGTGTCCGAGTAGGCAAAGTGCTTTGCAGACTACAAAGGAGATTTTATTTATGTATTTACACACAGATAACTCATTAAAAAGATAAACGTTTAAAGTTTATGCTTCACATGTAACTAGGCCTCATAGAGGCATATCCAGTGAGTGAGCCAGGAGTGGGCAAAGGGAGATTTAAAAAATAACAGTATAAATAATTAAATATGGGGTTTATATATGTGCTGCAACAGTGTTTAAGACTGGCACAAGAATCCACCAACATAAGAACATAACATCAGCATGGCCATGCTGGGTCAGACCAACGGTCCATCAAGTCTTCTAACCTTGGCTAATGCCAGATGCTTCAGAGGGAATGAACAGAACAGGGCAATTTATCAAGTGATCCATCCCTGGCATCCACTCCCAGCTTCTAGCAGTCAGGTATAGGGACACCCAGAGCATGGGGTTGCATTTCTGACCATCATGGCTAGTAGCATTTGATAGATCTATCCTCCAGGAACTTATTTAATTCCTTTTTGAACCCTGTTGTACTTTTGGCCTTCACAGCATCCCCTAGCAATGAGTTGTACAGATTGACAGTGCGTTGTGTGAAGAAATACTTCCTTATGTTTGTTTTTAACCTGCCACCTATCAATTTCATTGGGTGATACCTAGTTCTTATGTTATGTGAAACTGTAAATAACACATCCTTGTTCACTTTCTCCACACCATTCATGATTTTATAGACCTCCATCATATCCTCCTTTAGTCATCTCTTTTCTAAGTGGAACAGTCCAAATCTTTTAAAATATCTCCTCATATGGAAGCTGTTCAATACTCCTGATCATTTTTGTTTCCCTTCTCTGTACCTTTTCCATTTCTAATGTATCTTTTTTGAGATAAGGTGACCAGAACTGCACACAGTATTCAAGATTTGGGCATATCATGGCTTATGTAGTGGCATTATGATATTTTCTGTCTTATTATCCCTTTCCTAATGGTTCCTAACATTCTGTTAGCTTTTTTAAGTGCTGCGGCACATTGAGCAGATGTTTTCAGAGAACTATCCACAGTGACTTCAAAATCTCTTTCTTGAGCGATAATAGCTAATTTAGACCCCATGATTTTGTATGTATAGTTGGGATTATGTTTTTCAGGGTGCATTACTTTGCATTTATCAACACTGAATTTCATCTCCCATTTTGTTACCCAGTCATCCAGTTTAATGCGATGCCTTTGTAACTCTTCACAGTCAGCTTTGGACTTCACTATCTTGAGTAATTTTGTATTATCTGGTCTATATTTTGGACCTCGTGGCAAGGTTCAGTGAGCTTCGTGAGCATAGTCAAGCAGGCTGAATGTGGTGTAATTTCTAAATGCTTCCCTCTGCTTGATGGGCATAGTGTGACTCTTGTCTCTGGGTGAAGTGTGTGTGATCCTGACATGTTGTAGCAATGCCGCAGAGCCTAGATGTATGTAATAATTCTCCTACTATATAATATCTAACAGGGTGTGGCTTTTGTTTTTTTCTGGGGTATTTGTTCTCTTTCTATCGCATAGAGAATTTATTATGTTCAGTAGTTAACATGTAAACTAGTTTTATGCACTTTACAGAGACTTCGCAGTTGAATCTACATGACGAAATCCTGAAGGCTCATACTGTGCATCATGGCAGCTGTGGTTACAAAAGGGTTGGCGTTTGTAAAAGCAGAGATGGTAAAATAGAATGTGATGGGAACCCAGAGAAACTCTATACAAGAGCATTATTGGCTTACTGATTACCAGATGGAGTTCATTCTGGGTAAGTGGCATAAAATCTGCTCGTCTCAGTCCGTAGCTCTATCTTCGTGAGGCGCTGAACTCACGAGAGCATTGCTCACTGCTGCTCAGAACTTAGTGTAGGGTTTTCATGCAACACGATCGCTCAGTCCATGACTAGCTCTTAACATCCTGTAATTAGTTTACTGACTACGCTTAGATTCACATGCATGCTACATCACATCTCAACAACGGGTCACTAGAACTAATGGTCGAGAAAGTCGCCGCCTGCGTGAGTGCCAGCTTCTGTGTGACGCTCAGTTCCAAGTCTCCAGTCCTCCAAAGCAACATCTGCCTATAATGCCTCTCATCTTGAGCTTCAAGTTACTCCATCGGTTATTACGGTCCGAATAAATCGCGTCGTCCACAGCAAGCATTTCAATGAAGCATGCAGAGCAACCTGCTATACTATGAGTTTGTCTCTCTAGGTTACTCCATAGCAAATGATGGAATAAATCGAAGCAGACTGGTAGCATGCCCTTAGTTATGTTGACCGGCAGACCATTATGACCGTATACTAAGGTTTGATCCTTGTCTGTTACAAATAGGTGACAGGTTTAGTGTATTGAGCAGACTGAGTCGTGACGCAACAGTAGACGTTCAGTTATAATGCAATGACTCAGCGGGCTGGGATAAGGGGAGCAGTTTTCTAGCAATACTTCACTCACATGGTGTGGCATTTAGCCGT
Organism: Chelonoidis abingdonii; assembly: GCF_003597395.2. Classification (NCBI taxonomy): domain Eukaryota; kingdom Metazoa; phylum Chordata; order Testudines; family Testudinidae; genus Chelonoidis; species Chelonoidis abingdonii. The sequence goes on from NC_133776.1 coordinate 81,847,714, forward strand.
ATTCGTTGGTTGATCAAAAGTGGCAGTGATCAGGTGCACTAGTCACGTTACAAGGGCCAGGCTGATCTCGCTGAAAGCGAATACATTTCATTTGAAATGATGGTAGACTCAACGCAGAAGGCTAAAGGAAATCAGTTCGAACATAACGATGACTTGACGAAGCTGAATACAAGAATTCAGAGCAGTAAAATATCGCCCTATTCTCTGTACATGCCAGTCATAGGACTGACTTGCTCCTTATCATGAGGACGTTCCTAGTATGGAAAAATGACTAACGCTTCAGTGCAGACTTGTAGACTGCAAAATCATTTTCTCTTGTAATAATTCTGAGAGGCTGTCAGCGAGGGCGCAACGAGTAAATCCTCTCTGCGGAAAAGGACAAGCACGTATGCTCTTTTGCACTGCTGAGTTTACACTCAATTATAAAGAGATTGTGTTAATGTAAATATTTGTGACGAACTCTTGGGGGAAGATAATGTCGCGCTGTGCTCCTGTTTTACTACCCATTTCGGAGCATATATTTCATGTTATAGCAGTCTCAGGATGATGACCCAGCACATGTTGTTCCTTTGAAGAACACTTGCACTGGCAGATTTGACAAAACAAAGAAGGTACCAATGTAGATTTCTAAAGATAGCTACAGCCATGGACCCAAGTTTAAGAATCTCAAATCCTCAAATCTGAGGGAGACAAGGAGTGGAGCATGCATTCAGAAGTCTTAAAAAACACATGCTGGGCGAACACTAGAATCCAGACCATGCAAAAAAATCACTCTGCTGGTGGATCTGCTCGAATTATGCAAATGACAGCATACGGTCCCAACTGCTTTGGATTGTTATGATCAGAAGCGTGGATCATCATGGACACATGTCCCTGGAATGGTGGTTGAAGCATGAAGGGGATATGATGTTATGAGTGCATCTGGCACATACACCTGCAACACGGCTACAACAGTGCCATACCGAACATCCTGTCTCGACTTTCAGGTAAGTATAACAAGAAGCAGGCGCATTATCTCCTGCAAATGTTAAGCAAAACTTGTATTGTTGGATGTGGTGAAAACAAAGAGTAGCTGAGTGGACTTGACGAGCTCATAAAATTTTACATTGTTTATTTTGAATGGAGGTTTTTTTGGTACATAATTCTATGTTTGTAAAATCAACTTTCATGAGAAAGAGATTGCATTACTATACTTGTATAGGTGAATTGAAAAATGCAATTTCTTTTTTTTTTACAGTGCAAATACTTGTAATCAAAATTAATATAAAGTGAGCACTGTACACTTTGTACTCTTATTGTAATTGAAATCAATATATTTGAAAATGTAGAAAAAATCCAAAATATTTAAATGAATGTTATTCTATTGTTTTAATAGTGTGATTAATCACGATTAATTGCAATTAATTTTTAAAATCTCTTGATAGCCCTACTTTCAACCAATTTGCCTGATATCATTTTAGACTTACTGGCCTGTAATTGCCAGGGTCACCTCTGAAGCCTTTTTTAAAAAATTGGTGTCACATTAGCTATCGTCCAGTCATCTGGTACAGAGGCTAATTTAAGTGATAGGTTACATCCCACTGTTAGTAGTTCAGCAATTTCATATTTGAATTCCTTAAGAGTACTTGGTTGAATATCATCAGGTTCTGGCAACTTATTACTGTTAAATTTATCAATTTATTCCAAAACCTCCTCTTACTGACACCTTAGCCTCGGACAGTTCCTCAGATTTGTCACCTAAAAGGTATGGCTCAGGTGTGGGAATCTCCTTCACATTGTTTGCAGTGAAGACTGATGCAAAGAATAAATTTAGCTTCTCAGCAACGGCCCTGTCTTCCTTGAGTGCTCCTTTAGCATTTTGATCGTCTAGTGGCTTCTGATATACTTAAAAAAAATTGATGTTACTTTTTATGTCTTTTGCTAGATGTTCTTCAAAGTCTTTTTTGGCCTGTCTTCTTATACTTGTACACTCGCCTTGTCAGAGTGTATGCGCCTTTCTATTTTCCTCATCAGGATTTGACATCCAATTTTTAAAAGATGTCTTTTTGTATCTAATTGCTTCCTTTACTCTGCTGTTTAGCCAAGGTAGCATTTATTTGGTCCTCTTACTTCTTTTTTTTATTTAGGGTACACATTTAGTTTGACCTCTATTATTGTGTTTTTAAAAAGTTTACATGGAACTTGCAGGGATTTCATTCTTGAGACTGTTCCTTTTAATTTCCATTTAACTAGCCTCCTCATTTTTGTGTAGTTCCCCTTTTTGAAGTTTTAAATGCTACTGTAGAGGGTTTCTTTGGTATTTCCCCCCTACAAGGATGTTAAATTTAATTACATGGTAGTTGCTATTACCAAGCAGTTCAGCTATATTCACCTCTTGGACCGGATCCTGTGCGCTGCTTAGGACTAAATCAAGAATTCCTTCTCTTCATGTGGGTGCCAGGGCTAGTTTCTCCAAGAAAAAGTAATTAATAATGTATAAAAGTTATCTCTGCATCACGCCCTGAGGTGACATGTTCCCAGTCAGTATGGGGATAGTTGAAATCCCGCATTATTATTGTGTTTCTGTTTTCATAGCCTTTGTAATCTCCCTGAGCATATCACAATCACCATCACCATCTTGGACAGGCGGTTGGTAGCATTTTCCCACCCCTATACTCTTATTATTCGAGCATGGAACCTCTAACGAACTGTTTGATTCATTTAAGATTTTTACTATATTTAATTCCATGCTTTCTTTTATTTGTAGTGCCACTTCCCCACCAATGCAACCTACTCGGTCATTCCTGTGTATTTTGTAGCGTGTTGTTACTGTATCCCATTGACTATTGTCACTCCACCAAGTTTCTGGGATGCCGATTATAGCAATAGCCTCATTTAATACCAGGCATTAAAGTTCACCCAACTTAGTATTTAGTCTTCTTTCATTTGTGTACAAGCACATAAAAAATTTCAATATTTAACTGCCCGCCTTCATGTGAGGTAATTGAATGGAACTCTTTTTCTTTTGACTGTTTCTCTTGAATTTTTAGTTGTATTTTATCAACTTTTATTCTCTCCTTTCTACTAGGATATAGAGCATCTCCTTTAATAAATCATCCCCTAAGGGATTTGTCTGTCCAGACAGTGTGCTCTTCCGTACCTGCTGGCTTTTCTCCGGATCTTAGTTTAAAAATTCCTCAATAACCTTTTAAACTTTACGTGCTAGCAATCTGGTTCTGTTTTGGTTTAGATGAAGCCCATCCTTCCTGTATAGGCTCCTGCTTTCCCCAAAGGCTCCCGTATTCCTAATAAACCTAACACGCTCCTTCCAACACCACTGTCTCATCCACACATTAAGATCCTGTAGCTGTTCCTGTCTAACTGGCCCTGCATGTGGAACTGGAAGCATTTCAGAGAATGCTACCATGGCTGTCCTGGACTTTAATATTTTACCTAACAGCCTAAATTTGGCCTCTAGGACCTCTCTCCTACCTTTGCCTAAGTCATTAGTACCCACATATACCATGACCACCAGCTCCTTCCCAACTCTGCACATAATCCTGTCTAGATGTCTCAAGAAGTCCACAATCTTTGTACCCAGCAGGCAATTCACCATGTGGTTCTTTTGATCATCACAAACACAGCTATCTATATTTCTAATAAATCCCCATGAAAGTCAATAAGGACAAATGCAAAATACTCCACCTAGGAAGGAACAATCAGTTGTACACATACAAAATGAGAAATGGCTGCCTAGGAAGGAGTACTGCAGAAAGGGATCTGGGGGTCATAGTGATCACAAGCTAAATATGAGTCAACAGTGCAGCATTGTTGCTAAAAGAGCAAACATCATTTCTGGGATGTATTAGCAGGAGTGTTATAAGCAAGACGTGAGAAGTAATTCTTCCACTCTACTCAGAGCTGATTGGGGCTTATCTGGAGTATTGTGTCCAGTTCTGGGTGCTACATTTCAGGAAAGATGTGGACAAATTGGAGAAAGTCCAGAGAAGAGCAACAAAAATTATTAAAGGTTTAGAAAAGTTGACCTATGAGGGAAGATTGAAAAAAAATTGGATTGTTTAGTATGAAAAAGAAAAGACTGATAGGGGACATGATAACTATTTTCAAGTACATAAAAGGTTGTTAAAAGGAGGAGGGGAAAAATTGTTTCTGTTAACCTCAGGGTAGGACAAGAAGCAATGGGCTTAAATTGCAGCAAGGAAGGTTTAAGTTGGTGTCATAAGTAGATAGGTAAGGTAAGGGTTAATTTTCTTTTCCTCTAAAGGGGGAACAAAGAGAACCAAACACCTGACCAGAGGACCAATCAGAGAACTGTTTTGTTTAAAGTCAGGGGCGGGAATTTGTATACTCAGGGTCTTTGTTGTTTCCTCGGCTATGAGTAAACAAGTTTTTTTCTAACTCCATCTTATTTTAAATATTCTACTAAAAGTTTGTGAGTACAAAGGGAAACAAAGTAATTCGGCTATGAGGAGCTTTGTGTTGTATTTACAGATGTGGATTGCTGGGTCTTTGTTGCTTCCTCGGCTGTGAGGGACAAGCTATCTTGCTAATTCAACTCTTCTCATTCTACTAAAAGGCAGTGAGTACAAAACGGAAACAAAGTAAAATCGGCTATGATATTGCTTTGCTTGCTTTACTTACTGTGTGTGATTGCTGTCTAGTCTTAATTGGCTATTTTTAAATCGACTGGTGTTGTTCATATTTTTCTTAGTAGAACCTGTATTAATTTTATGCAAGTTATTATTCTGTATTTTCTCTCTTTCTTATAAAGCTTTCTTTTCAAAACTTGTGGAAGTTTCTTTTTCTAGTAAGGCAGGAAATTGAACCTGTGTTCAGGTATCTGTCCCTCACGGGAGGCAGGAACGGGAAAGGCAAAGCCAAGCGTTGGTATTTGCATCTCATGTCCTGAGGGAAAAGAACCTTATCTCTTGGAAGCAGAGAAAGTTATCTGGAGGTCCCCAGGAGGGTTGGGGACACCAGAGAGAGAAGGGGTCAGGCCTATCAATTCCTGACCTGGTGGCAGACCATCCACGTCTAGTGCGGGATGATATAGCTTGAGGACTCTGTAGTACCTTATATTTGAACTCTATAGTTCAAGTCGAGAATTTAC
>NC_133776.1:81854779-81856632 GCF_003597395.2 Chelonoidis abingdonii
AGCCGAGGAAACAACAAAGACCCCGAGTATACAAATTCCCGCCCCTGACTTTAAACAATCCAGTTCTCTGATTGGTCCTCTGGTCAGGTGTTTGGTTCTCTTTGTTCCCCCTTTACAGGAAAAGAAAATTAACCCTTACCTTACCTATCTACTTATGACAGTTGGACATTAGGAAAATTGTCAGGGTGGTTAAGCACTGGAATAAAAGCCCTAGGGAGGTTGTGGAATCCCCATCATTGGAAATGTTTAAGAACAGGTTAGTCAAACACTTGTCAGGGATGGTCTAGATCAGTAGTTCCCACATTTGTTCCGCCGCTTGCGCAGGGAAAGCCCCTGGTGGGCCGGGCTGGTTTATTTACCTACCGCATCTGCAGGTTCAGCCGATCGTGGCTCCCAGTGGCCATGATTCGCTGCTCCAGACCAATGGGAGCTGCTGGAAGCAGTGGCCAGTACGTCCCTTGACCTGCGCTGCTACCAGCAGCTCCCATTGGCCTGGAGCAGCGAACTGTGGCCATTGGGAGCTGTGATCACCCGAACCTGCGGATGCAGCAGGTAAACAAACCGGCCTGGCCTGCCAGGGCTTTCCCTGCACAAGTGGTGGAACAAGTTTGGGAACTACTGGTCTAGATAATACTTCGTTTTGCCATGAGTGCAGGGGACTGGACTAGAATACCTCTCGAGGTCCCTTCCAGTCATACACTTCTCTTATTCTATAATTATTACCTGTCTCTTCCTAATAACAGGGTTCCCCATCCCTGGGGAGGTAGTTTCAGTGCAGAGGATACCATGACATCATCTGGAAGAATGGTTCCAAGTATGGGAGTGTTTCCCTCCATTTCAGCTTGATGTTCTCCTTTTTTGAGACTTTCATCCTCCTCAACAGCACAGAGGCTGTCAGACTGGGGGTGGGACTGTTCTGCTGTGTCCTGGAAAGTCTCATCTGATCCCTCTGTCTCCCTTAGTTGGTCCAGTTCAGCCACTCTGGTCTCAAGAGCCTGTTCTCGGTCTCTGAGAGCCAGGAGGTACTTGCACTGAATGCACATATGCCACCTACCTACAAACCAGATAATCAGATATGTTGCATTCAGTGAAATAAACTGGATAGCCCCGACTGTGCTGCTGGATTTCTCTCTGAATTATTTGTACTCTTCCAAGGGTGGGTGGGTGGGAGAACACTGGTCGACAAATGAGAAGCGTCTGCGCAGAGATTAAATGTGGATTTGGTATGTATTGATGGGCGGATCCATATGACAATTAACAACGATGCTAACCGTTCAAGATATACGTGTTACATTAATTCAGAGATTGTGTAAAGTAGATGGAATCATAAATTAACCTAGTCTTCACGTCTGTATGGTTCTTACAATGATCATCCCGTTTGTTATGAATGACTGTAAAACAAAAAGGGTATATAAATAAATAGTATAGAACACATAAAGCAAAAACATATTATGACAATAGTCTATGCAGCTGCACACGCTTCGGCTGCTCTGTAGTCAGTAAATGACACCTCTGCACTGTCCCGCAATATCTGCAAGCACTGATGGGCCATGCCTGATAGCGTTCTCTCCATGTATCCATCTTCCTGGGGTGAAATCGCTCGCCGGCTCGTCGCTCACGTGCCCGCGTTCGTGGAAAACAAATCTAGATGCGTGCAAGAATATCTTTTAGTGCACTGTGCACCAAGGGCTTTGTAGGCCTGCGAGGTTTCCAACAACACCTGTCTTGTCTGCTGTTTCACGAGAAATATATGCAACTAAGCTGACGGCTTTCCTAGCGTCTTTCCTTGCCCCAGTGCATGGTCAAATCATCACTCGAAAATCAACAATCTGAGGACCAACAAGACACTGCCT
>NC_133776.1:81857239-81957030 GCF_003597395.2 Chelonoidis abingdonii
GTAGTGATCACACTTTTTCCTTCCCAGGGCCCTCAGTGACTGCGAGGGCCATCTTCTTGATGTAATAACTTCTTGCACCTATCCCATTCACAGAGAAAAACAAGCAGTACTGTATCCAAGTCGCCCAAGCAAGACGCCACAAACTGCCAACTGATTGTCATATTATGCACACGCAGCCAAATTGTTTCATAAAAAAATAAAAATTTCATATGATCTGCATGAACCAAGGAATGATGCAAAAAACATGCCATTATGGAGCAAAACAGCTTGAGACTAATCAAAAAATCCCATAAACAATCGATCGTGAAGCGAATGTATTGACGCGCTGCCATCACTACGATTGCCACACACGAATGTGTGAAGGACAAGATTCACCTGTCATAACAAGAATATGGAACAAAGAAAGCCTTTTGTGACGGTCACGGGGAAGCATGGAACCCTAACATCACCTGCCAGGAGATTCCACTGCTGTAGTCTGGAGCCCAACAGCTAAACTAGAGCCAATCAACAATTTTAAGCATCATTTTCATTCTCAGTGACCCAGAATTAGTAAAGTTTGACTACATTTATTTCAGAAGCATTTTGGCTGTAGAGCAGTGTTATTGGCCTAAGTTTAGAGAATGTTTATTAGGTGTACCCACATGGAGTTCACTGCACGACGTAGCACATAAGGCCAGTTTGCTAGCTTGCTATATTGCACAATATGTTTTCTTTTGGTTTGATTTATGTTGTTTTGTTATCATATCTTATTATTAGTGAATCATAGCATTTTCTTAGGTTTTGTTTATGTTGAATGCCAGTTTATGGTATTCATAAGAGTTATCCATAATAGTTGGCTGTAAATGCAAGTAATCTACAGTCCTGTATCTAGTATGATTAGCTAGAGCAAGTTAGTATGAGTGTTTGCAACCTTTGGCATAGGTAAATGGCTTACCGGTCACCCCCCTTTACTTTGAGGAACTGAATGGGGAACTGAACAAAGAACCAAATCTGTTTACCTTAGGTCTGGAGCAGACCGGTAACCACAGGGGACACCTCAGGACATGGAAGTCATGAGTTAGGCCAAGGGTAACGGTTTCAAGAATGAGATAATCGATACTAATACGTATGAGTATATGTCATAATATGTTAACCTATAGAGTAAGTGTACCTGAAGATTTCTGTGGGTGAGGAAATAAGACTTGTGCGTGGTAGGTTGGGCCTGGAGTCTGGCAGTGGGCAGTACTGGGACTCTATAAAAAGGCAAACAACTATACAGGAGGGTTGCTTTTTTCCTATTTTCTATCAAGCTATCAGCTCAGCTTTTCAAGACAGCTTGGCACTCAACATTCAAACCTAATACCTACCAACTTGGGAATCCTGGACCATCAAATTCATCAGGCATGCCAGAGACGAGGCTGGTCCCCTGTCTTCTACTACCAGGTCTTCAGGGAAGGGTGTGAATATGCTATCTTAAGTTGTCTTTTAGAATAGAAATGTTACCACCAGGGGTCATAGATGCTGCCTGGGAAGAAGTTAAAGAAAAAAGAGCAATTGCCTATACAGCCAACAGACATCGAGGCTGGTGAATATGTATCCATAATGCCTATGGTAGAGAAATATCAGGATATCATTATGAAATCCTGCCTACACCCCGAGACATGGAAAGTAATATGGAACCTGTTTCCACACATCCACTCTGTGTTTTGTAATATTTATTCTTTTTTCATTCGTTTTAATTACTATCTTAACAAGCTGGTATTGTTCTCCGTACAATGTCCTTGCCATACATCCCGAGAGTCCTGTCATGATATTGAACTCTCTGTGTTCTCTATCTCTCTAGCCTGAATTGGGACAAGAACCTAAAATATCTTCTGATCAGATCAGTGGCGAGCCATAATAAACTAGTCCATAAATTCAGGTCAACCGTTGGCGAGCCAGCCAGGAGTCTAGAGGTGTGTGTGGCAAGAACTTTAAAAGGATCGAAGTTTTAGGTTTAACTTGTTTAATTTCCTCTGGCTAATAGAGCTGCTGAAAACTTAACTTATTGAAAATCTATGATGTAGAAGCAGGATTCTAAGTAGAACATTATCTTGGCATCCATCAGCACATTTTGAGCATTGTGCCATGAGGGGCCTAATCTTGGAAAATGCTGAATGCACACCATGCACTGTAAAAGAAGTCAACTGGACTTGCAGGTACACAATACCTTCCCAGGGTTGGGCCCAGATTTCCAGAGGTTGTATTGGAATGACTTCAGTTTGTCTCGAAAGGAACTCTGACCACTTCCTTCAGCAAACTGGAGGAATTTCTGAACTGAACCTGGGTGGACAGTTTGCAACAGGCAGTTTATTTGGGGGAATTTAACCCATTTTCCTGGTCACAAGTTCTTATCAATCTGTTCAGCACTGGAAATTGTTTGACACACATATTTGTGCAATCACCTTCCAGTCCCTGGGAGGTTCCAGACTGTTCACTGTGACTCTTCCCTTTAAGTATTCAATAGTCACATGTTGAACTACTGTCTGGAAACCACTGCTATGCTTGTAAATACTTTTCCTATCTATCAGGAACACAGCAAGATACATTGGTTACTTAGCCAAAGTGACCTGCCCCTGTCAGACAAGGGGGCACCTCGAATCCACTTACTCCTCAAAACAGAAATGTCAGTTGCAGATGTGACTGTAACTGTCCCATTTTATAAACATTTGCTGACCAGAGAAGCTAGTGCCTAGTCAGGGGAAAGGGGGTGGTGGGCTTGTCTTATGTGGGGTAGGAATTTCCCAGGACTGCAGACTCACTGACTGAATCCGTGCTGGTACCGGACAGGGAGAGGGATCCCTCAGTTTGCCTCATTTATCTGGGAACACTTCAGAAGTGGATGCTTTTTCCCTGGGATGATCCCTGATCACTCTCACATTGGAGTTCTTTGAGGAGCCTGAATGGACTGTAGTTATACTGCTGGACTGGAGCCATGTGCATGGGATGAATCTACAGAGGGTGCAGGGACTGTGGGCTATTTCTCAGCTGGGATATTTCTGATGCCATCTGATTGTGCATGATACACTTTGAGGTGATTATTGGAATCCAAAATCTGGATAAAGCTGGAATCTGTACTAAACAGCTGTCGCTGTGAATGTGTGCAGCACCTGGAAGCATTGCAGGAAAAGTACTCGTGGTCTGTAAGTTAGTTATTATCATTTTATGAGCTGCAAAGATTGTCTGGTTTATTAGCCCCGGGCAGGCTGCTTTGAAGACAAATATTGGCAAGTGACTTTGAAGCTCTAAGCCAAACTGGGGCTGACTGAGGTGGTGTGTGGAGTTCCCAGAGAAGGCACAAGTCTCACTCTTTTCTTTATAGTCTACATTATCCTGGAGATAACTACTCCTGGCCTTGCATTTTCAGGGGGCTAGAACCGTGTCCCATCCCCAGACACACACTCAGACTGTGGTGTCTGATGGCTCAAGGAGGGAGTTCAGGGCCCAATTCCCGGAGTGGCCTCAGCCACTCTTAAGGGTTCTTTTTAAAAGGCTGCTCCGCTGCTCTGATGGGAGTAAACCTTTATAAAGTGCTATCAACCTTCAGAATTCAGGCCCTAAGCTGCTCCCTAAGAGGTTAGGACGTACCTGCCACCATGGTCAGTTTATGGCATGATCCGAAGCCACTGAACTCAAGGGGCGTCAGTCCACTGATGGCTTTCAATAAGGCTGACTAGATTCACAAAGGGACCTAGGTGCCTAACTGCCAGATTAGGTGTGTTAGTGCAATCTTTAGGTGCCACTGAGATCTTCAAATCCCCCCACTCAACTGCTGCGTAACTCTATGTTTCCACCCTGGATATGCAAAACTACTGAATCCTGATGTTGCCAAGCTGCTCCATTGTCCTAGGTCATGGCTAAGCCCCTGCAGAATTCTCAGGCTAGGATTTTCCCATCGATCCTGCTTGCAGGGCCAGATCCTGGTGTAGCTGTGCTCAGAGCATGCCTATCAGGCTGGGCCCTAAAAGACAGCCAGGAGGGAGCTAGCTAGGTGGGGCTGGCTGGTGTGTGTTGTTATACCAAAGAGCCCAGAGCACTCCCCTGGAATTGGGGAGGCCCATGTTTGAATCCCTGCTCTGTCTAGTTTGGAGTTGTTACCTGAACTCAGCTCTGACACAGTCCAGGAAAGTGCCCTAGGACTGAGTTATTGCCTGCTCAGGGTGGGCAGATCTCTCACTCTCTGGTTTGTCATGAAGGTTGGCCTGTCTTAGGCTGCAAACTCCAGAAGAGAGCCACTGTTCAGAATGCCAAGCAGAGGGAGGTGCCTCCCTGTGCAGTCAGGTGCCTAGTTGCCTAAAGGGTGGGGCCCACCCTATTGGGGCTGCCTCAGCATTTCCTGCTGGCTAGGTCAGGCGACACCTCACTTAGCTTGCTGACTCCTGTAAAGCACTTTGTGCATAATTGTCCATCATGGATATTTTTTTTGTGTAAATTCTACTGAGGTAGCTAGCAATATTGGTCTCAGCTGGACACTGAATACAAGAACAGATCAGCCATGGGTCTGATCTGCCAAGGTGGCTCTTCCTATGTCTCCACTGCCCTCCACAGAGTTACAGAGATGAATTTGCTCCACAATACACAGCGGAATGGAATAGGAAAATATACAGATTGGAGATGCAAAATGCTATTGCTCAAACAATTTTGCCTATTTCTATATCATCTGGGTCCTATTTGGCACAAAGTGGGATTTCCCTCCAAGGCAAATGTGAAGACAATAACATTTTGCAAAAAACAAAGCACTTGGCTTTAATGGGTTTCACTTCCTTCTGCAGAGGGCAGACCTTACTTGAGACCTTCATTCCTACCCAGTGTAGCCTATCCTTCAGCAGGATACTGCTTTGAGGGTATGTCTACACTACCCGCCGGATCGGCGGGTAGTGATTGGTTTATTGGGGATCGACATATCACGTCTCATCTAGACGCAATATATCGATCCCCGAACACGCTCCTGTCGACTCCGGAACTCCACCAGAGCGAGTGGCGGTAGCGGAGTCGACAGGGGGAGCCGCGGATGTTGATCCCGTGCCGTGAGGACGGCAGGTAAGTTGCAATAAGATACTTCGACTTCAGCTATGCTATTCACGCAGCTTCAGCTACATGATCTTACATCGACCCCACCTCCTAGTGTAGACCAGGCCTGAGGCTCTGATCCCGTTTATGACACTGCAGTCTGTTGCCATGGAACTGCTTTCAGAAACCACAAATTCACGGCAGGATCAAAGATCAGGAGGCAGGCAGAGGGAGGTGAAAGCTCAGGACTAACATAGGTTGCTGTGCTAATAATTAGGAGACTTGTTTTTCTCTAATAATTAGCAGATATGAGGAGCAAAGTCTGGAAATTATTTACAGAATGCTCAGATTTGGGCCCAATCGACTTGAAACTTTCTCCCTCTGAAAACTGCTTTTTGGTTCTGCAGTGATCTCTATCCCTGTGTTGCTCACAGTGGCCTCTGAAGATATTTCTCAGCATTTGTTTTGGCTCTCCTGAACCCCGGAGAATCTGACATCTGATTGTTTCCAACTTGCATGGACAGCAGGACCACAGCAGTCATGACAGACTTCAAACAAAAGTAACCCACAGAACCCAGAGGACCAATAATAACAGAGATGATGCACAGATTTGTTCTTCGGTTCTCTTGTTGTGCTGACATGGAACATTTTGGAGCTGGCTAAAAACAACACCTTGAAGTCTGGGGAGAGCTAGAAGAAAGGCAGAGATTTCACCAACCCTTTGTCAAGATAGGACAGAACTGCAAGCTCCAAGAGGTTGCTGTCCTTTTTCAAACAAGGTCCAGGCAGCATACTGTGGTTTGAGGGAGTATAACCTCCTGCTCCTTAGTACTTAGTTGATTGTTTTCAGTGTTGATTTTGGCTCCTTCCATTAGGTTTAAAACACAGACTGTGTGGCTTGTAAATTGTAGTGAGAATTGGGAAATGTATCTTGTAGCATACTTTAGAGAGCAAAAAGCAGGCAAGCTGTCTTTCTGAAACTACTTTACTACCCTTCCAAGTTTTTATATTTTAAAAGGAGTCTGTGTCATAATATTTCTTTTTCTATATTTCTTTTTTACAGTAACTTCTGCAAAAGATAAAACAGCATTGTTTCAGAGGCACCATACACATACATATTGATTTGTTATTCAAGGGATGCCTGCAAGCGCTTGGATTGTATTCCCATTACCCTATTATCTGAGCACTTTCAGAGATGCATTAAGTGATGTGGATGGCATATATCACATATTAAACCTTCTCCATTCCTCCCTGGACAGGGAGAATGCTTGTGTGAATTTAACAAGCAAAGCCCCTTGTTATTGTAGGATTGCTTGTGAGTATTAAGCTACACATTGGTTGGTTATTGTAGGTTTGATCAGAACTGAGCCTCCTGGCTTTGATTTAAAAGTACAAAACCAAAAAAGAGCAACCTATAAACAATTGCATGGCTTTTTCAAACCCATACAGGAAAAATAAAAGGTAGGCCAAATTTGGGACCTACAGCCTTGATCCAGAGTCCCTGCATTCCATATTCAATGTGAGAGCGGGGAGCTGGACAATCTTGTAATGATTAATATGGGAGATTGTGCCTGCCAAATATGCAGTAATTGCATCCCATCAGTTCTGCTGCTGTTGTTTCTTGGGGGAATTATTTCTGAAATTGATTATTTGGTGTAATCATTTTCTCTTTAAAGCTTCTGAACAGGAAATGGGACAGTGTTTGGAGACATCTGCCCCCTACTCAGATAAAAAAGGATAGGATTTTATAAGTCAGTAGTTCTGGAATCACACAGGAACCTTTTTACAAAGAACAAATTCTGGCTTTGCAATGTAACCATGCATGGAAGGATACAAATGTAAGGGGACTGTTTTCCCCTTACTAAAACTCACTGAGGGTGTTTTGGTTGCTATCTCCCAGTACCAAAAGAAAGGGGAAGGGTCAATGGGAAATCAGGACCCTGAGACTGAGAGTCCCCAGGAACAATGAGGAGAGGCCAATGAGCCAGGTCAACCTGACTGACAGGGCAGGCAGGTTAATCAGGGAGTCAGGAGGCCAGGGAGGGTCCCATCCTCCATACGAGCTGGAATTGCCTGTGTCAGACAGAGTGGGGCAGAGCTAAGGAGAAAGCAGGGGCCCAAGCTGAGCTGGGGAGCAGAGCTGTGCTAGCAGAGGGGCCAGAAAAGCAGCCCAGGAAGATCAGTTTTGGGATCAGAGTCACAGAAGCAACCCAGAAAACAGACCTGTGCTGGGATCAGAGCTGCAGCAACCAGAGCCAGATGGACCAAAATAGCAGCCCAGGGAGCTGGAGGCAGAGCAGCAGCCATGCTGAGGCAAAGTGGTGGAGCTGGGGCTGAGATAGAGTGGTGGGGTTGGAGCTGGGGCTGGAGCAGTCCGGAGCCAGGTGCGGTGAGCAGCTGAGGAGAGGGAGGGGGACTCTGGGCAGCAGTACCAGCACAGGGAGACGGCCCCAGCCAAGACACCTTGCAGCCCAGACTTGGAGGGGGATTGTAACCCTGATGGGGCGGGGGCAATGCTGGGGAGAAGGGTCCTGCCACCTAAAGCCTGAGAGCATGTGGCCACCACCAGAGCAAGTGTCTGACCCGCAGCATCCCTGCAGCACTGCCAGGGCCTGAGAAGCGCCCTGGAACTTGTGAGGAACAGACTGAACTGCCCTTACATTCCAGAGACACTGGTCATGATGTCCCCGTGCCACAGAGTGGGGTTATGTGTTCTCCTTTAACCTTTTTAATTTTTCCTTATTTTTGTAAGATTGATTACTGTTTAATAAATTGTATTTACTTTGAACTGTATGTACAGTAACTCCTCACATAACGTTGTAGTTACATTCCTGAAAAATGCAACTTTAAGCAAAACAACGTTAAGCGAATCCAATTTCTCCATAAGAATGAATGTAAATGAGGGGTTAGGTTCCAGGGAAATTTTTTTCACCAGACAAGACTATGTTATATATTCACACAAACAGTATAAGTTTTAAAAAACAGTTTAATACTGGTACACAGTGATGATGATTGTGAAGCTTGGTTGAGGTGGAGGAGTCAGAGGATAGGATATTTCCCTTACTGCTAAATGATGAACTAGCAATTGGCTGAGTCCTCAAGGGTTAACTCTCTGACTCCACAAGGCAGCAGGAATGGAGGAAGATATGCGCATTTCCCCTTTAAGTACACTGCCTTGTTAATTCGATAGGCTTGCTGAGACTGCAGCTGCTGCAAGCTCCCTCCATCCTGAGCCCTGCTCTATGGAAGATGGGGTAAGTGGGGTGCAGGAGCAGGAGGGGGAGCGGGACACCCTGACATTAGCCCCCTGTTTCTCCCCCCGCCCCCCCGCACAGCAAGCAAGAGTCTCAAGGAGCAGCTCCAAGGCAGAGGGCAGGAGCAGCACATGGCAGTGTGGGGAGGGGCAGCTGCAATTGCTAGCCTGCTGGGCAGCTGCTTCACAGGGAACTTAGGGGAGCAGGGGACTGATAGGGGGGCTGCTGGTCCATCTTGGTTCCAAGCCCCCCACCAGCTAGCTGCTACGGGCTGCTCTTCCTGCAAGCCGTGGACAAAGCAGGCGGCTGCCAAACAACGTTAGAAGGGAGCATTGCACAACTTTAAACGAGCATGTTCCCTAATTGATAGGCAACATAACAAAGAAACAATGTTAACTGGGACAACTTTAAGTGAGGAGTTACTGTAATGATCAGTGCAGAGCCGTAACAAGGAATTTTTGCAAGGGCCAGCTCCAGGCTCTTCAGCGGCAATTTGGCGGCAGGTCCCTCAGTCCTCTTGGAGGGAAGAACCCGCTGCTGAATTGCTGCCGCCGCTGAATTGCCGCCAAAGAATGAATGAAGCAGCGGCGGCAATTTGGCAGCAGGTCCTTCCTTGCGAGAGGGACTAAGGAACCTGCTGCCGAATTGCTGCTGAAGAAGCGGTGGTGGTAGAGCTGCTGCTAAAGCGCTACTGATTGTGTTTTTGTTTTTGTTTTTTGCTCTACCCCGCTTGGGTGGTAGAGCTGCGCCCCTCCCCTTTGCACGCCTGAGGCACTGGGAAGCATCCAGTGCAGAGAGAGCATCCCAGAGTGGGGATACCCTATCTCCTGGCCTAAGTGACCACTACAAGGCTGGGGGTCAAGCTCCCCAGGAATCCTGGGCTCAGTCTTGTTGGGGTTATACAGACTCTGCCACACAGGAAAGTGGAAGGGGAGTCTTCGAGGGCAGGGAAGCCTCTGGGTAAAGGGAGTGGGAGTGAGGACTCAGATCCTTCCACTAGTCCATTTCACCGGGGTAGGGTATAAGCCAGAAAGTTCCCTACAATACCGGGACCATTCCCCCACTTACACAAAGGTAAGAACATGTGGTTGTCCCATGATGCCCCAAGAGAGAGGGTTTCTTGTTCCTGGCAAGTAGGTGGTCAGAAATATTGCATTGGTGTATCAGCAATTCAGGTATGATTTGTGTGTAATTTTTCTCTAGTAAAGGCAAAAGGAAAGAGCTGTATATACTGATGGGGAGGAAACAGCAATGTTGTACTTATGGTGAGATGAGACTAAAGACAAACTGGTTCAGATAAAATAAGGTCCGGCTTGCACATTTGATCAAACCCAAACTTTTGCAAATGTTCAAGAAAGCTCATCTGCATTTGGTAACATTCATTATACTTTCGCATCAGCAGCCTTTTTGAGCCCTGATTCTGCAGCCAGGATTGGAAAGGCCGAAAACATCATGAGAGAGGCAGTTCTTGTGGTATTTCCTGCTGGACTGGAGTCAGGAATTAAAGGAAATTGCTCTTACTCTCTCAATAACTATTGATTGTGAATGTTCCAGCCCACATTTGTAAATTCAAGTGGTTCAGATAGTTTGCACTTGGAGGTGATAATCCAGTGGAAGCTCAAAACCTTTGTGAGGCTGGCACGCTACTAGGTGAGAGATGTGTGGCAGACGTTAACTGCAGCAGCAAAAGGTGGGGTTCCCACCAAGCATAATATCCTGGGATGCACTGTTTGTAGGTGTGGTATTTTTTCCTCTTTTAAAAAAAATAAAAGTAAGAGTTTTAATGTCTCTGAGGTTTAACCATCATGAAATAAAATTTGAAAGCTGCTGCGGTGTGGATAGATGCTACACTAAGGCTAATACATTAACCATTCCAAGGAAATTCCTGAGTGACAGTCTGCTGTACCTAGAAATGTGTAACTTTTGATTAATATAGTTGCTTTTTCCATATGGGTCGTAAAAAGCACATTTGTGCTGCTGAGTGTGGGGAGGGAGTGGCCACAGAGAGGGAAAACAATGTGAAGGTGGGAAATGCAGTCTTAGGAGAATCCCCTGGGCAGTCTCGTCTCAGGCTTCACAGGCTCAGCAAGGCCTCAGTGCCCCACAGAGCCTTAGGCCCTGTCAAGGCATGTGTTGAGCGGGCTACTGCCCTGCATGGCTCTGTTTTTTCCTGGTCAAGTGGTTGAGCTCCTGGGCCAGCTGGGTCTGGCTGTAGGGAGTGGGAGAGGGATGCCCCATTATGCACCTGAGGAGGAGCTGTGGACTGGTGAGAGGCAGCATTGCTGCTTTTTGGTAAAGGTTGACTTGGCAGTGGTTGGGGGCATGAATTTTGCTATGGGAATGGAAGCCTGGGAACAGTGGCCTACAGTCTGGTGTTATATGGGCAAGCCTGATGCAAGCTTCATCTCTATAGCTCTTCCAGTGCACTGCACACCCAGCTCCCCCAGTCAAGCACTCCCCTCCCAGCCAGGGCTGGCCCTAGGCACCAGCGTTCCAAGCATGTGCTTGGGGAGGCACTTTTCAAGAGGTGGCACTTTGGCTTTTATGTTTGTTTGCTTTGGCAGCGGCACTCCGGCCCCTCTTTTTAATTTATTTTTTATTTTATTTTTTTTGCTTGGGGCGGCAAAAAACCTGGAGCCAGCCCTGCTCCCAGCTCTGTCAATGCGCCTCATCTGACTTGCAGCACCTCTTAGCCGCCCAACTTCTGGGCTCCCTACAAGCTGGGTCAGTTGACTCCACGCCTGCCCTGCTGCCTTGCCATGCCCTGGCCTCCTGCTATTCTAGTCCTAGGTCCTCCCAATGCACTGCAACTCTAACTGCAGCCCGTATTGCTCTTGCATTCCCCGCACTGCTCTGCCAACACTCCTGCTGCTACTCGGATCTTGGGCTTTACTCAAGTATGGAAATTAGAGTCAAAAGTTGAAACTAACCAACTCATCTTCAGCTGTGACTCAAGCGAAGGTTAGGAACTAGACACTCCAGAGTGGACTAAACCAATGCGATCCCACGGCTCCATGTTCGCAGCCTTTTATTTTTTTTGTATTGTTAAAAGCCATTTGTACACTTTGATTTCAGTTTTCAGGGCATGAGTACATATGTAATTACCACACTGTTCCACATTAAACATTTTGTTACTTGTGGTTTTGTTTTTGAGCACTTCAGTATGGCCAACAGAAGACTGACTAAATTGTAGCAAAATGCCTGTCCGTGCTTTGAACGAAGAAACACGGCATTTTGTCTTACTTGGAGATCACAGGTCAAGTTGTCAATTTTATAATGAAGTCAGAGCAGACTGGCTTTACAGTTGCTGGTAAATATTAACAACAGAAACAGAGAGAAAAGGAGGATATTGACTCCAATAAATATATTAATAAAATAAAAGCCAATTTTTAAACAATCCAAAGGCTGAGATGAAAAGATTAATTATTTTATGTATAAATGAATTAACAATCAAGATAAGGGACTATTAGACAATTTTCCACAGTCAGCTTTTGTTACAAATAACCCAAGCATACAACTTTGACAGTAGGAAACGGGCCAATTATTCATTTATTTATTTACTTACTTTGGCAGGCCCGCTAGCAAATATTTTTCTTACCGGGTGACATTTTCCAAACTCATGTCTGAAATAAACAAATGACAAACACACACATACACTGATTTTCCAACAAACAAGGTTCTGCCTTTTATTAAACTCAGAGCAACAACAGATTCCAAGGTTATAAAAAGAGAGCTGAATGCTACTGCATGAAGTTTGTCCTGCTGTCTAGCGTCAGCTGGGTGCACACACTGAACTTGAGCATGGACTAAAGAAGTCAAAAGCAAAATGAATGTTTCTGTTTTTATTTCCCCCTGTACCAGGGTCAGTTGGTTGTTTTTTTCTTCGTAGCAGAAATGCTTCTTTTTGATTCATTATAAGCAAAAATAATGGAAGTTCACACTAGCATGGTAATTTCTTACTCACTGATCCCTGTTGAGGAGGCATTTTGAGCCACATCTTTGTGGACTGAAGCAGCCAGATGTCAGTTAATGTTAAGCCTCAATGACAGTTAAAATTGTGGGTCTGAGTTTTCCTTATTAATACATTTAGGGCCAAATCTTGGCTCCATTAATATTAATGGCAAAATTCCCACTTGGCTTCCACAGGAACAGGATTTAGCTCTTGGTGGCTGTCAGTTTTGGGGCACCAGAATACCATTTTTTAAAGTGGACTGTCTGAAAAAAAGCCACAATTCTGCATATGTAATTAAAGATGATTATATATTTTACATGATTGCAAACCTTGCGAGGACAAGAAAGCGTTAACAAAAACAGGAGAAGGGCCATACTGCGACTGGGCAGAGGGATGCTTGAATGATATGCCTCAGATGCCCAAAGCCTAGCTATCACTTTTGGATCCCATAATGTAGAAACAGATCTAGTGAACTAGCTGCATTAGTCTACCTGAAAAACCCGTCTGATCAATCTGTGGGCTGCCACGCTTTTCCTTTCGGGAGCCCCACTGAACTATAGCTGTTTGCCTCATGATCTGGTTCAGATGTAGTAAGATGAGTGGCCGTAATGACATTCTTTCTAGCTTTCACACAAATAGCTGTGGGGTGAGAGACTGCCCCAGCACTGAGCGTTTAGCCTTATTACAAAAGGAAAATATATCTATCTACAGCACATTTAATTACAGACATGTTAACAAAAAAACATTAATTTGCCATCAACTTTTCAGACCATCTCCCAAACCTAGTGTTTTAACACAAAACAGCCAGCAAGGAGAGCCACTCAGCATATGGCTCCTGTGGTTCTGTGCATGATACAGCTACGGGTCCTAGGCATCTAAATCCAGGCTCCCCGCAGTCCCTTTAAAAGGGAGGTTCCTCCTCACTTCCCCAAGGCAGTGACTAGTGCACAGAAGGAGCTAGCCTGATTGGGGGGAGATTTGGATTTTAAGGCCCCCTTTCCAGATGTCAATTAGTCCTCCACAGAAAATGCAACACCCTGCAATTGGGAAGCTAGTGTCCAAAGAGTCTGCAGCAATAATTTGCATGTGCCTCAGCTCTGGGCTATTAAAATGTAGGACATGACATGGCGCCCTGTCTCCAAAGGCCACCCACATCCCCACACTTTGGAAGGTTCCACAACCTCTTGCCCTGTGGCCTGCAGGTAGCATGCCGAGGTCATGGCTTCCCAGGTGAGAGCATGAGGCCAACGGAGCCAGCCCCGTTCTCACATAAGCTCAAGGTGCAATTACCAATTTGCTTCCCACAAGCAATAACAGTTCTTAAATGGAACCAAAATGTGAAAGTGCAGAGACCAGTCTACATGAACAGTTCTAGGCACATATTTCGCTCACGCTATAGATCTACTTTGAAATATGATTACGAAGCAAATGCCAGTTTACAACACGCTTCAACTCTCTGCCTTAGCTTGACGAGAAGTTTTGTGCTGTCAAAGGCGGGAGCAACATGGGTTTCTCTCTGCTGTCCTTCCAGTGCAAATATTGTCCCTGAAATATACAGCTCCTCAGCAAACTAATACTGGTGCCAGAATACAGCATGCCAGTATATACAATGCAACCATGGACCTTTCAAAACCTGGTCAACAGTACCAGAAGAAAAGAAAAAAGAGTACATAAAAGCTTCTACTAACACAGGCACACATTTAAGGACCCATTTTCTGAAGGCTATTTAATCTCTCTTAGTGGCTACTTTGTGAAAAATGCCTTTTAAATCATTACTTTATATAGAAATCTTTGGTAATAGCAAATGATGTATCTCTTGTTCTTTTCAGTTTTAAACATTAAGGGAGGCAAACAACATTGGTAGCTGCAGCTGCATGTGACAAAGGGCCAGGGAGACATCTGCTACAAGGTGCTGGGTGTGTGGTAGACCAGTTCAGAGCTCCTGCAGCGGTGAAGGGTCACTCCTATTCTGCTAGGAGGCAGGTAACACTTGATGTCACTGGTGATAAATGCCATGTAAGTCACCTTCCTCTACATATAGATCATGGACTCTACCTATTATAAAACTAGTATCATTTTAGGGTATGTCTACCCTTAGAGCTAGGGTGCGATTCCCAGTGTGAGGAGACATACTCGCACTAATGTGCTAAAACAGAGGGTAGCCATGGCAGCATGAGTGGCAGAATGGGCTAGCCATTCTGACTACATGCCTTGGGTCTCAAACAGGCATGTACTCCAGGTGGCTAACTAGGGTGACCATAGTCCCGTTTTGGATGGGACAGTCCCTTTTTTAAGCCCATCCCGACTTTTTTTTTCCCTAAAGGAGGCATTTGTCCCATTCGCTCTTGCTGATTTGATCAGTTGGCAAGCGCAAACGGGACAAATGCCCTCTTTTCTCAAAAAAGCCAGGTGCGGTGTGGAGGGGAGGCAGGGCTGGGGAGGTAGCATTCCAGCATGTAGGCCTCTGGCTTGATGAGAACTAGAGCAAGGATGTCTCCTTGAGCTGGGATTCACACCGCTGCATGAAGTGTAGACATACCCTCAGTGGCAGGGCTCTCACTGGGGAAGTGCCACTTCGTCATAAGGGTGATTGACCAGAGAGTTCCTACAGTGTGTAGTAAATAGGGGACACATCCTGAGATCCAGCTCCTGGGGCCTGATTCCCCTCTATTGTACACTGGGATAACTCCACTAACTTCAATGTTTGTTAGGCATTGTATTCTTGGCTTACACTAGCGTAAATGAGAGGAGAATCTAGTCAGCCCTTACGCAGGCAAACTCAATGGGAGTCTTCCCTGAGTAAGCACTAAGTACAGTGTGAGTTAGACCCTCCAGATATGGCTCAAAGCAAACACATATTGGGTGGGATCTTCAAATACACTTCAGCATTGGCCTAACGCTTGTTCTTTTTTAAGTCAATAGTAAAACTCCCATTGATTTCAATGGGAGTGGAGTTAGATCAATATTGAACACCCCATCCATTCTTCTTTTTCCCCAGCCAGACTGCAGGTTACATGGTTTTTACTCTCACTGCATGAAACTCCCTAGCAATATGCAGGAGGGTGTAGTCACCAGGTCCTTGCCCATGCCTGTAACTCCAGGAGAAACTGAACTCTTGTATGTGAAGGAAGAATTTAGCTCTATGTAATTGCAGGGGTACTTGCAAGCTATTTGCACCTGTCTTCTGGAAAGCATTGCCAAGTAATGAAATAGCTTCATGAGTTCCTGGAGTAACATTAAACAAAAACGCTAAGCAAAGTGTGCAGTAGTATTAAGGACAATTTCTACATTATCATGTGGGTTGTGGGGTTCTCTTTGTTTTATTTAAGCACACGTAGAAATAAAAATGGAAAATAAAAAAGAAAGTACAGAAGAACATTGCAAAGTCAGTGCTTTGGCATTTCGCAAGCCTTTTTCCATTCTGCAGCAGCCACTGAAAGTAAGCTGAAGAAGACAGTGTTTAAAAACCCCGGTGAATACACAGACCAATAAACGTGTCACTGATCCTATCTATTGTGACCGGATCCTTCAGTAATTCCTCTAACAATGTCGTACAAAGCCAGCTTTCAGATTAAACAAGAAGTGATACGGAACAGCTTCCAAACAAAAACCTCACTTCCCATTATGGCTGGTCTGGCACAGAAACTACTGGTGCAGGCAGGTCAGTAAAGGCAACTTAGTTGTGATGTACAGTATTGGATGGATGGCATGTACTTCAAGTGAGTCACATGCTCCTTTCCTAAAGGATTCACACTTCGTATCATCTACAGATTGTGTGCAACTTGTGTGTATAGTGCCTGTCACAGCCAGCGGCCTCCCTCTCTCTCCTCCTCTCTTGTCGGTTCTGTCCATCAAACAGGAGTGTTTGTAGGCAAGCAATACCATGCCGTCCTGCATACTCCAGACATCCTTCATTCATTATGGAGTGAGTTGTGCTGTGCCAAGCCAGCCGATCATTGTATTCATCTGCTAACTAGCTGAAAAACCACAGTGCAAAGAAGCAGGCTTTGGTGTAAACTGAACTTTTTAACCTGGTATAGTTTCAAAGTCAGTGGAGCTTTGCACCAGCTGATTTCAATCACACCAAAATGTCAGTATTTTTATAAGCCTTTAAAGAGAAAAAGATATTCATAATACCACAGTACCAACTGGCTAATATCAAAAAGAGCTTATTACTATTCTATCACTCACGAGGAGCATAGGAACACTGTGATCAGAGCCACGCCCGGTAGGGGATGAAAACTCATTCACAACTGTTGAAAAGGTTTTTGTTGTTGTTTTTGGTTTTTTTAAATGCAACCCTTACAGTATGATTGAAAAGTATCAGAGAAACTCTGTGGTCACTTTCTGTGCCAACAAGCACTCTGCACAGAACCCCAGGTGCAGCACCATGAAGCTCGACAAGCTGCTGCATTCTAAGGCTGATGGCGGCCCCCAACCCATGAAAGGCCCCACTAGCAGCAGAATTGCCACAATTCTTTTGCATGAGGAAGGAGGGGTTGGGGAGGGCATTAGGCTGGAAAAGGCCCACATACTTGAGGAGAGTAAAACTGGTGGGGATCCACAGGCTTAAACCTCTGACTCTCCTAGTGTATAAAGGAGGCTTATGGCAAATTTAATCTGCTGTTATCACATGGGCATAGTGGGATGCCATATTACATGAGATGAACTCAGATCCACCTCTTCAAAAATCTGGTTCATAAGCTAGTCCTGCCAACAGGGCTCTTGTTGCTGTGTTGGGCTCACGAGATGAGGGGAAGGGCGCAGGAGGGAACTCAGAGCCACCAGGGAATGAATGGTCAGATCCTGCATGTGCAGTACAACCTCAGAAAAAAAACAAATCTGAATAAAATTCCTAGGTGGGCCAACGTGTCCTTAGGAATGCCAGGAGGATGATTAAAGACAACATTAATCTGCCTTGAAGAAACACGCATTCCTCTCTGAAATATTGACCCTGAAAGTTGCCAATAAACAAAGATGACAAACCTTTGATCTCATTTTGAATGATAGCATGTGTGTTAGGCAGAGTTCTCCAGCTGGCATCTCACTGAGAGTGCTGCAGTCTGACGACACACTGTCATCTCCATGAGGTTTAGCTCTGGGCTTTGTTTGGGTTCTAATTTTAAAAGTAGGAATTTTAGGGACACTGAGAGGGCGTGTATTCTTTCCTTGGTGGAGATCAACTACTAACATTAATGCGAGCCATGGGAACCCCTAAGTAAGAGAACAGGCCTCTTAAATGCTATCTTTACCATTCCCTGAAATAGCTGGGAATCTCAGGCAGAGATGACCTGTGCCTGCTGGTGGGGGGGCAGAGTGAGGGCAGGCAGCTTCAGCGGTGTTACTGAGCATGCTCAGTCCATGTCAGCATGCTCAATATAAGTCAAGCAGCAAATCTAGGGGTGGGGCACATGACCTCACATGCTCCCCCACGTGCGCTGCCTCTGATCTCAGCCCACATACAACTGTTTCCAAAAGAGCAGAATAATCCCAAAGTTACTGGACCTCACAGAGCCCAAAGAGTCAAAGATCTCACCGTTTTGCTTCTGGGATTCTTTTCTGTGTTGGCTTCTGAAAGAATCTGCAAAATGGTCGGGTAAAGGGCAAATGAGAAGCACCACTGGATAATCTAGACCTTCAGACACCCACGGTGAAGGGCAGAAACAAGTGGAGACCTCAGACATTGAAGGGGAGCAGGCTAGAGGCAGAGGTGAGAGGAGACTTCAGGCACTCGTGGTGCACAGATGAGAGATGGATGCCAGTGGGAAATTTCTTTGTTTGCTGGTGTGGAGGAAAAATAATGTTCAAAACTGGAATGTGATTACTAGGTGACTGGACAGTCTTTGGACAGACTTAGATCCAGTTTGGCTCACAGTCCACAGGAAAAATGTCCTGGATGGAAGTCAGCCCTCCGCAATCTTCAGGGGTTCCAAAGGTCATAATCCTCACCAGCCCTCGTTACTGACATGACAACACTCCAAATACTCCTGTGAATTGGGCATTTCTTTGGTGAGTAAATATTTAATGCTGCTCTAAGCTGCTGATTGCACATGGGTGGATGGGTCTGGGTGCTTGACCAAAGCGGTCTGGTATATGGGTCAGCATGTATAGCCAGAGTGGCCCGGTATATGGGTCTGCATGTATGGCTGGAGTGGTGTGGTATTTGGTCTGCAGGCATGATCAGGCAGACGATAACAAGGATTTTTGCCGCAACAGGACTGTCTGATTTTGAAATAGACTTTCTAATTTCACCACGCTCTAGTCTCTTTCCCTGTCCCTTCCTGTCTCACTACTACTGCATTTTTAATTCACATGCCTCTTGAAGACATGATGCAAACAAAAAGGAAAATACCCCAGGTTAGTCAGAAAAATAACCCACCCTCTCAACTTGCATGTTTAACCTACTTCTTGTTTGCTGTAAAGAGAAAACAAATGGAGGAATTTCTCCCAGTCTGAAACTTCCCATGGCACTGCGCCACTAAACGTCACTGTGGAAAATACGCAAGCACAAGTGTGTAAACAAGTGCCACAAAGTCATCATGCCACAACATTTATAGAGATGCAGAGCCATCCAGACATACGCAGAAGCTGTGAAGGGGAGTTCAGTTCAGAGGTACCCCAGAAAAAATTGAAATCAAAGGAATCCCAATAGGTTGTCATTTGGCACTGTACATCTTCACAGCATACAGTATCTTTAGAGGAGACTCCCCAAGGCACTGCAGTACAGTAGTGCAGAGAGAACAGGCAGGAGATGGCTGAAAGGGAGTGGCAGGGGAAGGAGATCCCCTCTGGGACATCACTGCATGTGGAAGTAGATAGGTTTGACTTTCCCAGATAAGATCTTGGGAACCTGGACGGAGATGATCTCAGCCATCATTTCGGGGTAGTCCACACTGACCATGTGCGATTTAATTAAAAGGTCAAATGTAAATTGATGTAGCTCCCTGGCAATCTAAGAAAGAGAGAGAAAGTAGGAAGGTTAAATGAATGATTTAACTTCTCTGACAAATGGCTCCTGCTAACACTGTGGTGACTACAGAGGAAAGTGTTAGCAGGTACCACACCACAGGATAGGCAGCTGTGCAGTGAGACGTGATAGTTTCTGCTGTTTGGACGCTACAAACTCTTCTGCGGTTGGGAATAGCCACTAGGGGCCATTATTCATCCTGAGAACGAGCAAGTGAGCAATCTAGGCAGTGAGAGTGCTGTGGTGCTCAGGCGCTAAGTTCAGAAGGTACTAACTAGACTGTGGTTCTGCTCAGAAAAGTGACTGTGCAAATGACATCTTATTCAAACAGAGACCAGCGTCTTGTGCATGTTCAGAGTCAGGGTTGCTGGCTTTACTGAGTAAAATCTGTTTCTCTTATTGTTTCCCTGCAGAGATACAGGTGTGTGGAGGCAGATGGATTCTGTACTGCCTTGTGTATCACCAACAGAATTGATAACTAAATTCTGATTGCAGAATTTTTGTTATTGCTGATGAGGAGCCAGTCAGATAAGACCCAGCTTGATGTTCAGATCTCAGGACGAGCCTGCTGAGCTGGCAATTTGAAGAAAAAAAATCTCTAAATGAGCAGGTTTGACCTGGAGTCACTTGACCTGGAGTCACTTTTCAGAGAGGAACCACACTTTGGCATGGCAGTTGGCTTTGACTGAATGCAGCTGATTTGACTGACTGAGTTTTAGGATCTTCAGGTACACTGCAGTATCTTTCTCTAAAAGCCCTCCATGCATATCCAGTGGAGAGTTAAAGAGCAGTTAACAACCCACAGGATGTTTGAAAAACATCGAAACTACCTTCCGCAGTGGTGGTGCTCAAAAACTTGCAAGTTCTACCTAAAATAAATACAGATGCTCATTTTAGTTTCTCTGCAGTGTTCCCTTGTACCTCCCTACACTTACCGCCAGAAATACCTTCAAGATTGAAGATACTGAGGCTAGCTAACTGCTAATCTGGTTTAGTTATCTTAGGCAATGGACAGGTTTGTCCGTAACCAGTATTATAGATCATATTGTTTCCTGAAAGTTTTTCTCCCTTGTTCTCTATGATCAGTGACACTGGCACAGAATCAGGATCTTTCTCAAGAGTTCGTCTGCCTCTGAGCTCTCACCTATAGAAATGCCAATAAAAGAGAGAAGCAATTAAAGAAATTATCTCAGGTCAAAACCCTCTTTTCTGACATTACAGCCAACATTTATGAAGCTATCTCCTTATGCACCTTGTTTGTATCTGCAAGATTCCTTCCTCACCCCTGCAAAATCTCAGAGCCCTGAGTTGTCGAGTAGACCCCAGCTATAGTTATTACTGCTTCCAGTTTATGGCCATTTCATCCCCTCTTACAGGCTGCACGGAGTCCAGGAGCTTGGTGAGCTGGTAGAAGCGCCGAGAGCAGGATGTGGGATTCTTTCTCTTGCAAGAGATGATACGATCAAGTTCCTTTATGTAGTTCATTCGAAGTTCATCAAAGAACTTCTGATTCTTCAGACCGTCCACTGGAACTAGCATGGGGACAAGGACAGGAAACAATCATAATATGGAGAGAAGAAAACAAGAGCAACAGGAAGACTGAAAAAACCCCCACATCCCCAGTTATTCCCTCATCTTCCCTCCCACTGTGGATGACTGAGGCTCACTGTCTAGGGCTGAGAGGTGGGGAGAGGTTGG
Organism: Chelonoidis abingdonii; assembly: GCF_003597395.2. Lineage (NCBI taxonomy): Eukaryota > Metazoa > Chordata > Testudines > Testudinidae > Chelonoidis > Chelonoidis abingdonii. The sequence continues at coordinate 81,878,139 of NC_133776.1, forward strand.
GTGCAGGTTGCACCTCTACTAACATTGCCTTTGTTTGGTGCTGTCATTATTACAAAACAAAGGTAGAACATCAGACCCACCACAAGCTGTGGTCAGATTTTCCTGCTCAGCCACTCATACTCACAGGTTCATTTATTAAAAGCCATTAGGCAAGGGAGTTGGCTAAGACCCCATCAAGAGTAGTACTTAAGAGCAGGTTAGATAAGGTAATTACATCGGGAGGACTCCTGCAAAATGCAGAGGGCAGGATGGATGGCCATAGTGGTCTTTGCTGGCTCCACTATGGCATCTAATTTCTATTTCTGAAGTCATTTCTCTGCCTCTCAGCACAATGGCTGAGGCAAACAGTCACAGCCGGAACATGTGGGGGAACTAAGGTGATCAGATCTCCCGATTTTATAGGGACAGTCCCGATTTTGGGGGCTTTTTCTTATATAGGCACCTATTATCCCCCACCCCGTCCCAGTTTTTTATACTTGCTATCTGGTCACCCTAGACTACATACAGGGTCACACAGGGCATATCAACTATTAATCTGCTCAGAGAAGGATGCTGCCACTCACTAATACTGAAGAGCAGTAGAGCCTTCATGCAGAGAAACTCCTGGGGAGTGATTTGAAGCCACCCGAACTCCTGAGAAAGATGTCGCATCCTGACACACTGGCTGTACATTCTGGATTTGTGCATTCGGTACCTGGCAAGATGCATTGGTGAGAAGGTTAAAGTACTGCTGGTCTGATATGCAGGCTGTTCGAGATATTTATTAAAAAAAGACAAAGACCCAACAACTTTGCATCTACCCTAACATGTTCTATCTGAAAAGGAGATAATTTTTATCTCTTGTAGGATCTCAACAGCATCATGGCCTGAATTCAGGAAATAAAAGTTTTCCAAAATACCACCCAGCATCTGCTTGCTGGGGAATGGGATGATCAGGGGGATTTTAAGGTTCACCTGACCCTCTCACTTGCTGAAAAGTGTCAGCAACAGTGTACCATATTTAACAAACTATAGGTGTGTATCCTGATGCGAGCGCTCGGAGGAAGAATCAGGCTTTGTGCTGAGCACCATGCTCACACTCTATGTATGTGGTCTCAGTGATGACACGAGGGGAACCTCAAGATTACTATTTTTTTTTTTACCACAACTTAGCTGAGGGCCAATCAGACAGTAACACTGCAGGAACTTCTGATACTCTTTGCCACCATTTCAAACTAGCAAATTAATGCTGAAGCAACAGTTCCACTGTGGCTCCCTTGACAGGAAGCAGATTCTCTTGTTAAATCTCTAATTCCCTCCCGACACACACTATTTTGATCATTCTCTGAACTGTATGTATCTTTTCTATGGATTTCTTTACTGTATAAGCACAGAGATGAATTAGCTGCAAATGTCCCATCATACAGAAAGGCCTAAAACTTCTAGCACTGCAGTTGCAACCTGAAAACCAAGGGCTCCTGGAGCACATGCCAATGTATGGGCAGCTGGAGAGGCCATTACCAGCTGAAGGAGCAATGCTCCAAGTGAGCAGGTATCCAGAACACCAGCTGAAGTTAAGACTTGATTGTCAGGTGCTGGAGACAGCACCAGTGTTGGCTGAAGACATGTATTGCGGGTGGGTGGGTGGAGAGGGGGAAACAAGCATGATGCTTCATCCTGTACCATTTGAGCGTGCCTAATGCTTACTGTTATCAGTCAGACTGCCCACGAGAGTAAGGGCTGCAGAAATGACCTGCATGGGAGAAGTGAGAGACAGGGGTATGGAAGAGGGGGACATGAGGAAGAGAAGGAGTATGGGAGGCTGGGAAGGGGGAAAAACAGGGAAGAAAGAGAGAAACCCAGGGGTGCTTCCTAGCAGGGAAGGAAGATAAGAGGGAAGAAAAAGGGAAAGAAAATAATAAAATATCAGAAGGAAGAAGAAGGAGAATGGTCTGGAGATCGATACTGAGCCAAGCCTCATTGGGCATCAATAATGAGATATTCCCAGCCTCCTCAGCTTTCACCCTCCACTAAAGCAAGGGCAACGAGCCAGGCTTTGCCAACCCTCCTTCTTCTGGGAGGCCTTGATGAAGAGAGACCAGACACTGGGATTGGGGTCCCTGACACTGCCATGGACAATGAGGCCCAACACTCCAGCCAAGTGAGATTTGGTGTTCAGAGGTTTCCAAACAATGTGAAAGGAAATGGGACAATTCTGTGTGGAAAAGGTCACAGATGCCTCATCCTATAAAAATACCAGCAGTTGTCACATCACACCCCCAAGAACATGTAGTATACAGATGATTTATGATCTGACATACTAATCCCTAATATATTACCAGGATGGCCATTTGCCATAATAATCAGGTCACTACTCATCCAGGCCATTTGCCATAATAATCAGGTCACTATCTGCTATGCAAAGCTCCCATTTATAAACGTATCTTGCACTTTGTGAGGTGCATTACACAAATCGCTATTGGCTCTGCAAGGATTATCGTGCTGTCAGTAAATTCAGCCAACAAGTTCATTATGTCTCCATTTATGCAACTATGCTTGGGTCTAAGAACTCAACAGGCCTGAAGGAGAAACCCACCAAACTCTTGATTTAAAGGAGACCCCTTTTCATTTAAGGCAACTCAGACAAAGGCAGGTGTTTTAACTATGTATTGAATTAGGTGCTTTCAATATCCTGGCAATGGGTATGGTGTAAGAGCCCAGGGAAAGAGGAAGACAGGCAGACAGACAAAGTAGAGAGCTGGTGGTTTCAGAATGAAATGCATGGTGCAGAGCTTCCTAAACCACCCTTTGAAAAGCCTCATCAGAGCAATACAGCCTGGTTACTGGGCACAACAGAAAGGTTTAACAAAAGAGCTGCTATTCTTAGTCTGGTCTATTAATTTCTAGCAGTAGTGAACGTGTCTGGGAAAGAACAACCAAAGTCTGAACATTTCCAGCAGTTGGAAGCACCTCCTTCTTCTGTGTGCACTTTAGTCACTCTACATCTGATCATGCCCTGACCCACCCACTGGTGAAGGGGAAGCCACACTGGCACTTGGAAGCACAGCAGGATCTCAGGGATTAGTCTCTTGCAATCAGCACCACCTTTCTCTGAATGAGGAGTCTATCTGAATGTAAACTCTAGGCCTGGTGAAGAAGGATAGGAGAGGCTCAGAAGTACCACCTAATGTTCCTGGATCACCTCAAGGAGATTTTGGCAGAATAACTAGTGGAAAATCAGCAATATTCTTGAATTTTGAAATGTTGTGGGCAGCTCTCGGCGTGAGGTTATCTGACCTGTACTCATCAGGAGCCTGTTAGATAGCTGTCCCTCTTTCACTCTCTGTCTGCAACCTTTCTGACATGAACAATACAAAATATCAAATTGTTGCTATTTAACACTTACTCATTGAAGACCAAGTCGGGAGCAAAGTAAAGCATCCTGGAGTTAACATTGGTGAAAGATCTCCATCCCATGGCGAAAATCATAAGACCCATCCAGGAATACTGGATTAGTGCCATTTGGTCATCCACGTGCAGGTTACGGAATCCTACAAAAGGCCATAAACAGAGATCACAAGTTCAGTCTGGATTCAAACAATTCACCATAATTTCTTTTTTTAAATACAGCACTTTAATTCCCAATCTGTGCTCCTGGGGACTTCAGAAAGTTAGGACACGGTGGCCCCCAGCCTAATCTCCATATGTCCCAGATTACCAATGTGTTCAGCTATAAGCCAGTGTGTATGGGATGTCTGCCCACACAAACTAATTCAGTCTCTTCCTTTAACCAGATGACAAAATTGCAACCTTGCTGTATTGCAACCTTGTAGCCATGGCACTGACATGCTGATAGTAAACTAGAAGCATCCAAGTCAGAAGCTGCAATTGATGGGTTGTGACTCAGTGTGGGAAGAAGAGAAGGAACAGGTGAAAACACAAACAGCTTGGGGTGGTAAAATGGGACAGTAAGTTGCACTTATATAGTATCTTTCTCCGAGAATCTCAAAGAACTTTATAAACAATAAAATAGTGTTCTCAGGATGATTCATAGTCCAGCCACAAGCACATTTGCAATTCACAGAGAGAGACACACATACACAGAGTATGCAGTCAGTAATTCAATGCTATTTCTAATTTCTCTGGATATTTATCAGTACATATAGCCATAGATAACCTGCAATCCTGATCTTAGCTTTCTATAAATTCTTACATTACTGTGACCAAATGTTAAAACAATGGTAAAGTCTTAAGTGTATAATTATGAGACATCAACTCCAACTTCTGTCTCTTGTCTGAGAAGCTGTCAATTTCAAGTGAGCACAAACCATGTGTTATCCATATGCTGTAATTGCTTTAGGATTGAATGCGCTCTTTCAGTTTTCATTTCACTGCATGAAAGCACACTTTATGTTTAAATAGTGCTATGCGGAATTAGTATAAGGTATTTTCCATTGTCAGGACTTTTAAGCACTGATGAACTTAATATTACTTGTAGGCACCTAGGGTGAGACTTGTTAGAAAAATGCAAGTAAACATTATACATTTAAATCACCTCCATGCTTTATAAACTCAGGTATGTGCCTTCTGAGAAGTATTTAACTTAGAACCAAGTTCTCTTTTCAGTAAGGTAATACATGTATAAAACGCCTTTCCTACTTATCCAATGAATTTGGTGTGTAGATGAATTCTTCAGTCTAATTTGACAGTTTACAACAGCTGGTCTCTTGAAATAGGAAGAAACCTCCATTCAGTTCAAGGTGGTCTTAGCACTATCTATGTGGCCCTTATTACCATAGCATCCTTGTGTTTCTTCAGCGAAAAAGAAAAACATCAAATTTTCATTGCTCTTCTTTGCCAGGAGGTGTAGCTTGAAAGCTAGCAGAAAATACATACATGTATTTTGTGTGTGTGTGGTTGCATTTAGTTCTGCATGTTGGGAGGCCTATCTGTTGTCATTCTTATCTCTTGTGGGAGTCAGTTAAATGGTCTAGGCGCAGGTCTGGTGAGGGATGACTCCTGCACTCACAAGCCCATCTGCTGGTCGACAGTTTAATGGCTGCAGTGGAAAGTAGCAGACTTGGCAGGGGTTGGTTATGGAGCGAGAGGCAATCACTCAGGTTTCCCATAGAGGGCTTTATATGTTAAAAAACAGAGTTTGAATTTGGCTCTCTATTCAATGGGAAAGCAGTGTAGAGAGAAGTTCACAGGGTGACCCTGTTCATAGCAGCCTGTGCTTGGATGCAGACAGATGTTCTATATAGGGTGACAGCCTTTGTTGGATGGAAATAAGGGAAGGGCACATGAAAAATGAGAACATTGCTTTATTTTAAGGGAAATTTTAGGGAAACACTATTTCCCTTAGCATAGCATTTAGTTTTCTCTCATGGGTACATTTCTACTGCCCTCCAGTATACAATGCAATCATCATAAGCTTCAATTTCATGTTTAAAATGGTACTTATTATCAGTTTTAATACCTTTCAATACATCTTAAAATAAAGGATGCATGGTCATCCTAAGGGGCAAATCAGTGAAACAAGGGAAGGGTGATCACCCTAGATCTATACTAGATGAAAATTTAATGGGCTACTAGGCTTCATCCTTAGATATAATGACTAGCCTGACTTGAACCTGAAGGACATGAATATGTGGAGTGCTGTAATCAGATCTTTCTTTAGTAGAATGGGGCACAGTCTCTTGCCGAGTCACAAGTGGAAAAGAGCATTTTTTGCAGCTATTAATGGCCTGGAAGAGGCTGGGATGAAGATTCCCCTCCATATCTTAAGATGAAGGGACAACAGTGAATGGCCTCTCAGGAGAGAGACAATGGGTGGGAGGAGGACTGGACTATCACTAGGCCTGTCGTTTCATTTCTTTATTTTGAACTTGTGTTACCATAGAAGGGAAGGACCTTTTGGCTTAGTCAGAAGGCTCAGTTCCTTACCAGTGAAAAGGAAGCAGAGGCATGGCTGCATCTCTGTGAAAGCCACTGCTACACATGGCAATCTGGGGATCCACATGCATTGTGAGGAGCTCACAAGGACTCCAGAGCTGTTAAGTGTCTTTACAATAAGTGGGCAGGTGCCTTCTGTTGAGGGGGATGCAACAGAGGATGAAACGTTGTTAAAGCACCTTTTTCTTCCTAACTCCCTGGACAGACAGTGGCATGTCTGGATCAAATAATTAACTCTGTTTGATACTGTAACTTCCATTTTGTATTAGGACCTCCATTTTGTATTCTGTGCTGAATGCATGTTTAACCTTGCCCAAGACAAGGTTATTGAATTGCATTCCAGATAAGCACCTCCCTTGGGGAGTGGGACTAACATCTCATTGAAAGACCACTACTGAGAAGCCACCTCAGTGCAATCTGAAGCCATCAACTTGGATTGTCTCTCAAATGCTGGCCCGACCCCTTGGAAAATGGATTTTCTAGACAGGGCACCAGCAGTGGCTGACAGATCTGCAGCTTCTGAGCCAGGGCGCATGGCAAAAAGATACAGACTGTATTTAAGAGGGGGTTCTGCTTTGATTCTGGAAGGCATACCATCGCCACATGTAAGATGGACAGGCAAGAGAGAGAGACATTATAGTTCTTTTAAAAGCAGCAAACAGTCCTGTGGTACCTTATAGACTAACAGACGTATTGGAGCATGAGCTTTTGTGGGTGAATACCCACTTCATCGCATGCATTAAATAATATTCAACATATTGCACCTTACTTTTAAAAGCATCAGATTCAGTATTTCCTCCCACATTTTTAAGCATATTTACACTAATATAATCTGAGTGATACTTTGGCAATTTCTGACTTCTGTTAAGATTAGACTAGATTTCTTTCCCAAATACAGAATGTGAAGGACATATTTAGTCTGATTTGGATTTCATTTAAAAAACCAATTCTATTTAAATTCTTGGCTCTTATTCATGTGAATGAGAGCTCATTCAGATGTGAACAAAGGTTTTCTCTGTTCATCAGATGATTCATGACCATTAATTTAATAGTGCAGTATGATATATCTTTTAACTTATTGTCTGGTATGATCATACCTACATGATAACAATGGGCTAGATTCACAAAGGAACTTAGGCCTGGGTGACAACGAGCATTGTCATTCCCAACTTTTAGAAACCTAGAAAAATCACTGGATTCACAAAGCCTGATTTTGGTGCTGAGGCTCCATATACAATGAATGAAGAGAGATGGGTGTCCAAAATTGGGATTCATAAAACACAGCATGTGAAGCGGCTCCTTGCCAATGGGAGCTGCCAACAAAAGGTGTGCGTACAAAGCCCCGCCCCTCTCTCGGAGATAGGCACCTGAATCCAGGTTGCAGGGAAGTGCCTCCTTCTGCTTGGGATTCTTGACTGCAAACCCTCTCTGGTGTTAGGTGCCTATGCCATTTTTGCAAGAAGCTGCTGGGGCGAAGGGGGGAATAAGTGCTCTCATATCCTAATTGGATATCCTAACCACTGGGCTAAGAGTTATAAGGGAGCTCCATCTCCCCCAAAAGCTGTTTTGTGCAAGCTCACCTATAGGGGCCAGATCCAGTAGGCAAGGTCTGAGCATGCAGGTGAGTTTAGTGGAGAAATATCTATATTCCTTCAGTCATGCATCGCTCATGAGCTTAGGCATGCAGATGCCTGGTGTGGAATAGCAGTGCGCACACTCGGAGGCAGAGACATAGGTGCCTAGGGAACTTTTACTGCAAAAATGTAGGCACAAAATGATTTTAGGTACCTACAAGTTTTGAGGGCAGCTGAGGAGTTTTGTGAATCCCAATAGGGCCAGATTTTGTGAATCCCAATGGAGCCTAAAGTGGTACTTTGGTACTTAAGACCTTTTGTGAATCTAACCCAACACATGCAAAGTTAAATCTTAATAAGAGTCAAGTCATTGTTCATTTTAATTTTAAAGCACTGAAAGCATAGATAGTTTCTTTCAATTAATGTTAACACAATACAGTTTTATGGAGAGATGCTTTTAGCTTCTCTCTTAAACATTTTTATTCGTCAACTAGACATTTTTATTTTTACAAGATTGGCAGCTTATGCGTTTGCTTAATAACAAAAATTGGAAATTTTATTTCCCTTTTCATCAAAATCAGTTATTTTAATTTATTAAATTTTATTGGTTACATTCCATCACTGATTACTGACACACTATATTAAATTGAGGTTTCTAATATAACTGAATACCCACTTTCTGTTCTGGAAGCTGTATTGTCTAGACAGTGGAAAACAGTGTCTGCTCAGAAAGTGGAAAGCAAAGTTTATCCAGACAATGGTAAACACTCCCTGTTAAGTTAGCACCCCTACAGCAAATGAGTGACCTTGTATAAATGCATTATTAGACAAAAGATTTCTAACAAACTCCAAATAACAAAAAACACTGGAGTAGCCATAGAGTCTTAACTCAAAGGGCCAATATGCAGAAATCTTGCAACACTTTAACATGTAAGTAGCTATCTTAAAAACCATCAATTTGACAGTTGCCTCTTATGTGGCCGCATGAACACTGGGTCACTGCAGAGAGAATGAAGTATGCTCATCCCTCTTGTCGATGGCTAAAAGTGACCCAAAATCCAACTGAGGCGGGGGACGGGGGAGAGAAAACAAAACCAACCAACTGAAGCTGGTCTGTACAGGATCCACCTATTTACCAAGTGTCGCGTAGACAGACTTTTTTTTAAAACAGACAGTGAGATGTAGGGCTGCAAGGAAAAATTTCAACTACAGCCCAAATTCAAAGGGTGCTTATTAAACATATATGAAGGGAAACCAAACAAAAATGACACAGAAAATTCAAAGGGCAGAAAATCTATCCAGTGTGAAACTGGGCCACATTGACTGGCCACTTACTTAGGAGAAAACAGGAATAAATGCCTCATTTTAAACCCATTTTAGAATGCACCCATAACTATGGAGTCACTACCAGGTGCTGCCATAAAAAATACCACATTTTACAGGTGTCACCATCACCCTGTCCTCTGCTCTGAGCACACAGGAATACAATTACTGGTCATTAGCCTGTCAGCAGCTGTGTACTCAAAGAATCAAATGCATGAAACAGGACATCTTCAGGCATCTTTGGAAGCCAGAGGGTTAATGAAGTCAGAGAGTCTGTCTAGAAAGTAGGTTTGGTTGATGTTTGCCACAGGATAACCCTTTCTGAAGCTCACTTCTCTCCTGTAGCTCTCTCTTGCAGTATGCTATAAACTATGAAATAGTGTTAATCTGCTAATAACATATTCATTTAATATTGCTATGTATGATAACATTAAATTAATTTGTGGTAAATAATTATAATTTGTGCTAAATAATCCAAAATCCAATCAATTTTTGGCACACTTAGACTTTCAAGAATGATTGTCCCATAGTTTTGTGTGACTGAGAGAGACACAGAGAAAATTTTGCATTTAAAACTCTTGACAAATGATATTAAAATGAAATTCCAGCACTTGGAAGAGATACAATGTGAAACAGGCTGGGAGGGCATAGATTCTTTCATGCCTACATATTCTGTTCCCTAGCTACTTTCAGCCTGGTTTTACTCATCTTCCACCTCCTACATTATCAAACAGCATTCTTTTTATTCCTTCCCTCAGAAAATTTACTCCGTCCATCCTCTCCCAGGAGTGTGTCATGGTATTGGTCCTTCATTTTAAGAAGTAGTGCTGCAGCTCCTACCTGAACCTAACATTCCTCCTAAAGCAGACAGAGATCATTGCACAGAGAAGAATAGAGAAGTTTCTCTTCTTTACAGCAACTTCCACCTCTGCTGGTCTAGAAAACATTCAGATTAGGGTGACCAGAGAGCAAGTGTGAAAAATCAGGACGGGGGTGGAGGGTAATAAGAGCTTATATAAGAAAAAGACCCAAAAATCAGGACTGTCCCTATAAAATCGGGACACCTGGTCACCGAAATTCAGATATTTGAAAAACCCAGTGCTTAGATTTGCAGAAGCTATTTAACTGTGGCCAAAACCATACCCATGTGATAACCACCTGCCAAAGGAATGAACCCAAGCAGGGACTGAACCCAAAAGTTTTCATTCTAAAAGCACAAGGCTCTTCTGGTTGAGCTAAAGGGGTAAACATCTACAGCTGCAGCAGACTCAATAACCTCTCATGGACCAGCCACTAGAGGGGCACAAATCCCATGCTACAGCAATGTGGCTTACACTCAAATGTTGTGGGAGTAATTTGTGCTCACAGAAGAAAACATTCTGAAAATGCACCCCTACAAATTTTGTGGTTTTGGGGCCCAGATTATATGGTTCTGGTATTGAAACATGTCCCTGCCATGATTTGAGTGTGATCGTTTTAGGAAGGTGGGGGAAGGTGCTGGAATTTGTCATTTTTCTCCTCACCTGGCAAAGCCTTTGCCCACTTCACCACATGCACCAGCTGCCTCTCCCCAAGCTCATTCAGGCTGGTCAGCAGAGCAGCAAAGGAGTCAGGCTGGTTGTTGTCATGGCCTGCACACACCACACCAGGCTCAATGGCTTCCAGGACATTGAGGAAAATGGGCTGGCACTCAAACCCATCGATGCGTGTCATCACCATCTTGGAGGCCTGCTCATCTGTTGGGCTGGATGAGCTGGCTCCCTCACCATCCTCTTGCAGCTTCAGATTGCCCAGTTTCTTCAGCTTGCGGGCTGTGAAAAATGACACAGCTTGGCATGATGGTTAAATATAAAACAATCTTAAGGCTTCTTACACTTCCAGCCCCACCACCCACAAGGAGGGTGAAGCTGAAAGAGAGCTGCACCTTCACATTTAGTCTAGAGACAGCCACAGCCTGGAAAGTTATCCAGGTGCCATGGTGATGGGGGCACTGTGTAAGAACAAGGATGGAGGTCTATTATACATAGAAAGCATTCAAGCCATCAATCCATACATGGCAAACAGTGTTACTGAGACAAGGACAAGGTTGCTTGACCTCAAGAGCGATCAGTCCCATCTGCATGGTGTTACTTTCAGATATATTTATTTTGGAAGGATTGGGGAGAGAAGAAGAATATGATTGCATGTGTGTGTTGAGGAAAGAGTGGGTGGAGGGGCGTGTATTGATCCAAACAACTATGCAAGTAAAAAAACCCCATAACCCAACATATGACCGACAGCAAATAAATCACTGCACCATGCGACTCGGAAGCACAGAAGCCCATCACCCTGTGGCACCACAACATAGCACAATCTCTACATCATAGTTATCCTGCTGGAAATTTATATTACATCCATCACTGTGGTATCTAGGCACTATTGCCATGCAAATTATTGTGACATCACAAATCCAATACTGTAACTTTATTATACGATTAAGCAGAGGGAGAAAATAAGCCATGAACAGCCAGTTGAACCTAAGCCAAACACTGTGGGACTCAAGCATTCCTGCTTGATACTCACTCTACAAATGGATCAAGAAAATCAGAAGACTAGATGGCACCAGAGCTGCTTCACCACAACCATCTCAGTCACTTCCTTCAAAACAGGCAACACTCAAGACAAGATGGCAATTAGCCAGGATCAGGTGGAGCTGCAGCCTTGTGGATGTGTTCTGTCAGCATACAGATCGCAAATTGCGGTACACAGGATGCCACAATGAGGATATCCTAGAAGCCAACACCTACACTCTACAGTGATGGACCTCATAGATTAGACAGACAGATACATTAGATCAGTGGCTTTCAACCCTTCCAGACTACTGTACCCCTTTCAGGAGTCTGATTTGTCTTGCGTACCCCCACACCACACCACATTTTAAAATGACTTGCTTACAAAATCAGACATAAAATACAAGTCTCACTGCACACTATTACTGAAAAATTGCTCATTTTCTCACTTTTACCAAATAATTATAAAATTAATCAACTGGAATATAAATATTGTACTTAAATTTCAGTGTACAGTATATGTATGAAATTTTAGTTTGTCCTGACTATGATAGTGCTTTTTATGTACCCTGTTCTAAAACTAGGCAAATATCTACATGGTTTGATGTACCCCCTGGAAGACCTCTGCATACGCCCAGGGGTACACGTACCTCTGGTTAAGAACCACTGCATTAGACAGATGGACAGATGGTTAGATCTCACATACAAATTATACAGTCCATGAACAAAATACCAGGAACTTCATGTGTACAATTTAGAAATGCTTTGAGATTGGGTATTTAGTGTTCAGTTTAATTTATAATGGCTGAATGGTTCATATGTGCGAAATTTACGGAGCTGAGCATGTTACTGTAGATGGCAAACCTTTTATCCCCAACAGCCCCAATGAAAATTAATCAATCATGATAAAAAGCTGATTGCTTAGTTCAAGCACAGAAAATAACACAAAAACTGTTGTCCTTGGGGTTCTGGCTCCTACATTATATGATACTCATCTGAAACTTTCTTTCCGCTGTAAAAAAGAAAAGCAAGCCTCGAAACGTAAAAATGTCAAGTCAAAGTGCAGCTTTGTAAATCAATGCAAAGGCTGATCTTTAAATAATATGCTTTGGATGATCTACAGTAATAGCAATTAAGGGAGGCTGCTCTGAGAAAATGAGAACATGGCCATAAAAATCAGAGAGTAGCATGGAAAACAACACCAAAGTGCAGCATGACATAGTCTTGCAATTATTTGTGTGGGTCACAGGCAAAACAAAAAACAAAATCACTCCTCTCAAACTCCTCCAAATCTCTGATGGCAGACATATCATCAGGACTCAGAGTGATGTAGCTGCCCCCCGTTAGTAACCTTGAGATATCTTCCCTAAAAAATCTATTATCAGGACTGAACAGGAGAACTGTGCACTTTAAGTCAATAGGTGATTTGGGTTTGGGCAAACAAGGAGAGACATGAGTACAAAGTGCTGATTCCCGGTTATTAGAAATCCCACCATAATCCATAAAAAATCTGGAAAGGGTGGTGGCCTGAATGAGCGAGTCAATGTCATGGTGACATGCTGATGTCCTTCAGTTCAACCCTGTGCTGTACTTTTAAAAGTCTATGCGCTTATAGGGAACAAGGTCCTTCCACTTCAATGAGGGAGAGAAATTTCAGTGCTGAATTATCAAGACAAATAAACCAAGAAACTTGTCAGCCATTATAGGTCCTGCATCTACAAAGAGGTAGATGTTATTGTATGCTATAACATACATGTGCATGGATCTGTTTATATGTGAGACCTACAGTAAGCGTTGTATTCATTTTTAAAAAATTGAATTAATAGTGGTAAAAAGGATCATTGTGAAGAAAGAAAACAATCAGTTGAAATATCAGAGGGGTAGCCATGTTAGTCTGGATCTGTAAAAGCAGCAAAGAGTCCTGTGGCACCTTATAGACTAACAGATATTTTGGAGCATGAGCTTTCGTGGGTGAATACCCACTTCACATGCATCCGATGAAGTGGGTATTCACCCATGAAATCTCATGGTCCAAAATGTCTCTTAGTCTACAAGGTGCCACAGGACTCACTTGAAATAATCACCCCAACTCTAATGAGAATATATATGTTATATATATTATTGTCCACAAGGAGTGTCAGTAATATGAATAATTCCCATTTCACAGAGAAGGAAGATATAAGCATTTGTGTTTATTTTTATAGCCAGGGATGGAGAAGTTTGATTCTTCCCATCACCAATGAAAATCTGATTTACTAGATCCAGAGGAATTTCAGATCTTTTTTCAGTGGAGGAATTATATTGTATTCAGCCTGAAAAATGAGCAGCTTTCTCTAACATATTGTTATTTCCATGGCATTGGTGCGTACTTCTCTAGGACTGTATATGCCCCATCCCATATCATGTTACCTGTCTGGTCCTTTTCAATGTTTTACTTTTTTTATTTTTTTTTAAATCTAAAAACATGAGAGGTTGTTTCAGTGAAAGCATGGGTGAAGCATTCAGACATCTGGACAAACACAGCTTCCAGGAAAACACCTTGCCCTCCTCCCCACCACCTTTCAAATTAGCACAACTCCTCCTGACTGGTATTTTGCTTTGCTTATGTGCACAAAATTCCCACTGATGGCAACTGTCACTCTGCATATGCTTAAGAGCAAAAATAATTAGAGTCAAGATCTACTGTGAAGATATGAGACGAGGTTTTTGACTCCCCATCCTCAATCTGTAAATAATGTGCTGCCATCATTACAAACACCCTTGCAAAATAACTAGATGAATAATGATAGTGAAAAATATATTAACTGCTTTTGCTGTTACTAGAAATATGAAAAATCTGGGAGCCTCACAATATACTGGGTTAAATGCATTGGTCTTCCACCTACTTACCACAAATTACAAGTGAGATGAGTTTGATATTCTCAATTTATTCTTTATTCAATAAATATTTCTGTTGTGTTTGGGGAAAAGCCAGATAATGTATTCACATTATATGATGATGATGATGAAATACTTTGCATTCCAACAGTAACTAAGGAGGATGTTAAACAGCAGCTACTAAGGTGAGGCATCTTTAAATGAGTAGGTCTGGTTAACATGCTTCCAAGAGTTTTAGAAGAGTTTGCCGAAGAGCTCTGCGGACCACTAATGTTGATTTATATTAAGTCTTGGAACACAGGGGGAAGTTCTAGAGCACCAGAAGAAAGCTAATGTGCCAATACTTAAAAAGGGTCAATGGGGTCACTAAAGTAATTACAGGACTGTCTGCCTGATTTCAAACCTAGGCTAAATAATGGAATGACTGCAAAAAGAAAGTAATACAAGTAATGCAATTTAACATGGAAAATACATCTTGTCAAACTACCTTAATCTCATTTTTGATAACAAATGTGGTTGGTAAAGGTAACATGTTGATGTAATACACTTCTGTAAGTCATTTGACAGCACCACAACACATTTTGATTAATAAACTATAATGATGAAAAATCTACACAGCACATAGTAAATGGGTTAAAAACTAGTTAACTGAAATGTTTCAAAATGTAATTGTAAATAGGGAATCATCACTGAGTGCATGTGAGACTACTGGGATCCTGCAGCGGATTGGTTCTTGGTCCTACACTATTAAAAAAAATGTATGAATGACCTGGAAGAAAACAAACTCATCATTGATAAAGTTTGCAATTGACAAAGAGATTGGGAAAGTGGTAAACAATGAAGAGGACAAGTCACTGACACAGAACGATCTGAATCCCTTGGTAAACCTGCTGCAGTAAAACAATATGTTTCAATACGGCCAAATGTAAGGGTCATACATCTAGGAATAAAGAATATAGGCCATGCTGACAGAATGGGGGACTCTAACTTGGGAAACTGTGACAGAAAAAGACTCAGGGTCAGGGTGGATAATCAGCTGACTGTGAGCTCCCAGGGCCATGCTGTGGCCAAAAGGGATAACGTGATCCTTGTATGTATAAATGGGAACATCAAATAGGAATAGGGAGGTTATATTAGCTCTGTATTTGGCACTGGGGCAAATGCTATTGGAATATATATCCAGCTCTAGTGTCAGGAATGATTAAAGGACTTGAAAACATGCTTTATAGTGAGAAATGCAAGGAGTTCAATCTAATTACCTTATCAAAGAGAAAGTTTAGAGGTGATTTGATCACAGTCTATAAAAACCTACAAGGGGAACAGAAATTTGATATGAGAGGGCTCTTCAATATAGCAGACAAAGATATAAGAAGATCCAATGGCTGGAAGTTGAAACTAGACAAATTCAGACAAGAAAAAAGATGCAAAATTTAAACACTGAGGGTAATTGACTATTGAAACAGCTTACCCAGGGTTGTGATGGATTCTCCATCACCGGACATTTTAAAACCAAGACTGGATATTTTTTTAAAAGATATGCTCTAGTTCCACCACAGCTATTGGACTTGCAGCAGGAATTAATTCAGGGAAGTCCTGTGGCCTCTGTTATACGGGAGGTCAGATTAGATGATCACAATGGGTCCTTCCGGCTTTAGTATGTAAGACTCAAGCATGTCTGCCACATTTCAGTCTCTGGTAAGGAGGAAATCCAGACTGGAACAACAGGGGGTGCTACAAGTCAGGAATGAGGCAGAACTGTGGCCTGGGAAGCCAAGACCAGAATAGCAGTGGGTTCTACAGGCTGCGATTACAGTCCACTATCAGTGTGTGTGTAGTCTATACATATAGAACAACATGTGTGTGCGCTCTAGGTCAGGACTATAGAGTACTGGAAGCCCCTATTTAGGCAATGCCCTTGACTGAAGTGTCAGAAAGTTTTGCAAGTCACGATTAAAATGGACTGACAAAATTATAAGGACCTAAGAAAATAAGAACAATCAGACCAATGGTCCATCCAGCCCAGTATCTGTCTTCTGACAGTGGCTTGGTGCTTCAGAGGGAATGGACAGAACATGCAATCATCAAGTGATCCATCCCGTCATCCACTCCCAGCTTCTGGCAGTCAGAGACTAGGGACATTCAGAAAATATGGGGTTGCATCCCTGACCATTTTGACTAATAGCCATTGATGGACCTATCCTCCATGAACTTATCTAGTTCTTTTTTGAACCCTGTTATACTTTTGGTTTTCACAACATCCCCTGGCAATGAGTTCTACAGGTTGACTGTGCATTATGTGAAGAAATATATCCTTTTGTTTGTTTTAAATCTGCTGCCTACTAATTTCATTGGGTGACCCCTGGTTCTTGTGTTATGTGAAGGGGTAAATAACACCTCCTTATTCACTTTCTCTACACCATTCCCAATTGTATAGACCTCTGTCATATCCTCCCCTTAGTCGTTTCTTTTCCAATCTGATAAATCCCAATCTTTTAAATCTCTCCTTATATGGAAACTGTTCCATACCCTTACTCATTTTTGTTGCCCTTCGCTGTACCTTTTCCAATTCTAATACATCTTTTTTGAGATGGGACAATCAGAACTGCACACAATATTCCAGATGTGAGTGTACCATGGATTTATATAGAGGCAATATGATATTTTCTGTCTTATTATCTATGACTTTCCTAATGGTTCCAAACATTTTGTTTGCTTTTTTGATTGCTACTGCGCATTGAGTGGATGTTTTCAGAGAACGATCCACGGTGACTCCAAGATCTCTTTCTTGAGTGGTAACAGCTAATTTAGACCCCATCATTTTTTATTCATAGTTTGGATTATGTTTTCCAATATGCATTACTCTGCATTTATAAACATTGAATTTCATCTGGTATTTTGTTGCTAAGCCACCCAGTTTTGTGATATCCCTTTGGAACTCTTTGCAGTCAGCTTTGGACTTAACTATCTTGAGTAATTTTGTATTGTCTGCAAATGTTGCCACCTCACTGTTTATCCTTTTTTCTGGATCATTTATGAATATGTTGAATAGTACTGGTCCCAGTACAGACCCCTGGGTGACACCACTATTTACCTCTCTCCATTCTGAAAACTCAGCATTTATTCTTACCCTTTGTTTCCTGTTACTGATCCATGAGAGGACCTTCCCTCTTATCCTATGACTGCCTACTTTGCTTAAAAGCCTTTGATGAGCGACCTTGTCCAAGGCTTTCTGAAAGTTCAAGTACACTAAATCTACTGAATATCCCTTGTCCACATGTTTGTTGACACCATCAAAGAATTTGAATAGATTGGTGCATGACTAAAACGGGAAGAGGGCTGTATAAGGTTCATTAGCAGAGATGTTTGGTTGCTTACAAGCGGAACAGAAGGGTTACTGCAGGTCAAGATTGAGATGCATCAACACAGCTGCATAGGTGTTCAGGTCTGCAATAACAAGGGAGACTCTAGGGCAGGAGTGATGTGTATTGGGGACTCTTGCTGAAAAGTTACAAACATCACCAAGTGCTATAACTACTTCACTTCTTCCATTGTCCCCCTTTTTTTGGTTTGATGGTATGGGTCATGAGAAGATCCTTTTTAATGGATTTCAGCTCTCATGTCAGAGTGAACTAAATCAATAATGAAGGCTTCAGAACTGCAATTCTGTGCCAAAGCAGAGAGAGTTTTAAATAAGACATTTGCTTGGTCTCCACCTTATAGCACTATAAATACTCAAAGCTGCAGGTTCACTGGTCACACATAGCTCTCTACCCAGAAGTGACTGGTGATTAATAAACAGTTAATACGAACTGTTTGACCCTGGAAGCATTCTTGAATGCTTTGTCTTTCTACTGGGGGGAAAAATAGCAGTGTGTGAATTCACAGCATACATGGCTTTAGAATTACTTTTAAACCAGCATTAAAAACAAATGTAAAACAGACGAGGCAGAACAGGTCAGGGTGACCTGGAGAGTGAAAACTACGCCCCATCGTTAGCAGCATTAATTGTCAGTCTGTCCTATGTGAGAACGTAGCAATGATGTATGGCTGCTTTTATTCAAGGAACCTTCACTATGAATCTTTAAGTAAAAAGAAAAAGAGCTTAAAAATAAATAAAAGCATGTTAGCTTTTGCAAACATAACAAAAGGCTACTCTGTTGGTCAAGGGCTTAGCGCTCTGCACTGTTGTGCTTGAAGATCCTGGTTTGATTCCTTGTCTCTGTCCTTCCCAGGCTGGCAAGGGCCAGAAGTAATACATACAGTGCACTGTTGAACAGCAACCCCTCTGGTCAATTAAGGAAGTGCAGATCAGTTCCCAAAGGAGTCCCCTCTAGCATTCCTCATTCCAAAGATGGCTATGATGAGCCCCCAAGGGATATATGTATTGATCCTGAACTATTATAATCAATGGGAGTTTTGCCATTAACTTCAGTGACAGTCAGGGCAATAAGGCAGGAAACAATGCGAGCCTTCAGAATGTAATGGAGTCCCTCCCAAGCACATCCTTTACACTGGTGTTAGGAGATGTCAAAATACCAGGGAGGGAGAGGAATTATTTAAGCTCAGCACCAACATGGACAGAACAACAAATGGCTATAAACTGGCCATCAGGAAGTTTTGGCCATGTTCAGCGGGTTGGCCATGTTCAGCAGTAAAAAAATTATTGTTCAAACATCATGACCCATCAGGGATGGGTAGGGTTTTCTTTCATGATGCATTTCTGCTTTGAAACATGCTCCAAATGGTGTCTTCTTAACTTTGCTGATCTGCTCCCCATATGAATTCAGTCACATTTGCTCACTTTGCTGGCTAAATCTTTCTCTGGTAGGTCTTACTTCTGTTAGCCCTTCATAGTCAACTAAACTCTGGAGGAACAAGCAGCATTCCATTCTGAACTGTATGCTATCAACTGAAATTGATAGTGAAGTTCTGACTACGAAATGTTCCTTGTTGCCAAAGAGTGAGCAGGAAAAAACTTCAGCTTGACTCACAGGCACCAAAGTGAGTTTCCAGAGTTGGAAGACAGTAAAAACAACCCCCTCGTCTTCTACTTGTAAAAGAGCAAATCTGAACTCAGAGAGACAAAAAAGAGAGCCCCACTATTCCATTTTTACAATCACATTTTAGGAGCAGAACTGAGCTTTGAATGACAAACTCAAAACAAGTGAATGTTCCAAACAGCTCATTGAGGTATGTTTTCACCTTACAAGGACTGTTGTTTTTTCTTATATCGGGTGAGGCAGAACCCATCCATTTTTACTTCTTGCACTCTGGGTCTCTCCCACATCTTGCTCATACAGTGATGCTTGATTGTGAAAGAGAGTCATGGTCTATTGGACCTATTAATCTATGAAAGAGGCAGCTCTCAGGTTATGTAGCCTGCCTCTCCCCGACCTGGCACAGTGTGATTGAACAGCAAGCCAGACCTTGTGCGCTAATCCAGCAGTGAGTGAGCATGAGAGCGAGAGAGCGTGTTTACATTTGCCAATTTATTTTCCCTACTTCTTGTCTGGAAGGAATGGATGGTGGGGGTTGGGCTGATTGCTTGCCTCTGACCTTCCCCTCATTGTGTTATTACCATTTTTTCAAATACACTATTTGCTGGTGTAAAAGTGGAAGGGTCAGGCAGGGCACTTGCTGCTCTACTGAGCGTGTGTGCATGATGGGGAGAGGGGAGTGGTTAGAATAATCTTGGAGATGGGGAAAAAAACTAATCTAAATCATTGCTCCCCAGAGACCAACAAAACTGAGCCTTTTCACTGACAAGTTCCTTGACTATTTCACAGCAGCCTAACAATCCCCATCATATATTATCCAGCTCAGCAATGGAAAACATTGTGAAATTAACGTGTTTATGTAGCTAACAATCATTAATGAAGGCTCCCACACCTCATTTTGTGCTGTGTTTAATGCTGCCAGTCTCTTTCATTTTCATTATATTATACCATAGGTAACCTAACTGACAACTCCCTTGCTCTGGCTGTTAGATGTTCCATTAGCCCAGTGTTCAGAGTATTTTCTGCCCCCTGCTCACATCAAATATACAACAAAGTTCACCACAGATGAGTCATTAATGGTACTTTTAAATAAAAGTATTTTAACATATAAAGTGTATAAATCTGAGAGGAAACTCGGCAGCACTTGGGCATGTTGATACTTGTACATGGAAATGTGGTAGTTGAGTTTGGTAAAGTGCCTGCTTGTAAAAGAGAGTAGATTTGGCCAATTAAGCTACAGAGTCTAGATTTCAAACCTCAGACTTTGAAAGTTTGGGTTCGAGCTGGTTTTGACAAAGCTGCATCGTATGTTTTTCATCTTTTATTCTTCTACGGTAGTTAGTCTGGAGACCTGGCAAAAATGACTTTCAAACATGGACCTTACACTGCACAGACTTCCAGTTAGTCAAAAAGACAGAACCAGATATTCATTTACACTAGGCCTTTTACATCACTCGGGCAGTGTAAAATCACCCAAAGGTGGGAGTGAGTGGTGTAAAGGTGCTTTGGTGTAACTGAAAATCTGGCCCCCACAGTTTTTATTAAATTTCCCTGGATTAACACGAGTTTAAATTAAGGGAAGGAATGTTTCTTGAAATGCAAACATAAGGTTCAGTAAACCTCAGAACTTAAAATAAAACATTCCAGATGTTTCATGAAACTAAATATCACCTGGGTTCCCACCAGGCTCATTTACCCATTTACTAGTTACTAACTGGTACAATGACTCTGTTAACTGGCTACATGATCAACATGAGCTACTCCAAATACTGATGTAGCTTCCCCATATGGTGCCTTCAGGCAGAACCAAAAAATTAAGTGATCAGTGTAACAACACAGCCTTGAAGAGATATATTAACTACCAACTCAGCAATCAGAGCAGACAGGGCCAAACGGTGTTTAACGTTGTGTCAGCTGGTAGTGGGCAACCCTTACTGGAACCAGAAGGATAATCATGACCAGCTAACTGGACGTTAAACACAATGGCCCTTGCCTGCTGACTGCTGAACCGTGTTAACGTCAATCTAATTTTCTAGTGATGACAAGCCCGAAGGCTATTCTCATAACTAGAGCATAAAATAGAAAAGCCCATCCTGCAGGTCACAGTGGAAGATAAGGCATGTTTTGTCTCCAAAAATCTGTTGTCACATGCTCCAGAACTTTCATATGACAGAAAAGGCAGAGGAAACAGGACTTCTCTCTCTCTCTCTTCCTGGTATTTACTGAGCACCAATAATATCTAGCTGCTGAGGCTCTCTCTTCCTCCATGTTCACAGAGATATGTTTATCTCAAGTTGCATATGTTTCAGAGCTTTCAGATACTTTTATCTGGTGCATTCCCAACTGCTCTCAGGGAATATTTGGGCAAAAACCTGAGGTTCAAGGTTCTTGGAATTGCCCAAACAGTTAATGAAAGCACCTTAAAATCCCAGGAAGACAATGCCAGAAAGGCCTTTATTAATACAGACAGTAAAATGGCATTAGGACTCAAATACAATGGGGAGCACAGAGCTGCCAACCAATCAGAAAGCTTCAGCAGCTGATCCAGTGAATGGGCAAGCCTGACTTACCCCTCCCCCCAACTTATAAACCCATTTGTAAGATACTTCTCAAATGGTCAAAATGGCAGATTTGTTGGCCTCATGCCCTAAAACACCACCCAACGGGGTTTAAATTGACCCAGAAATGGCTTGTCTATTGGGATTTGTTCCTTCATTAAACGATAGCTGCTTGCACACTACAAGAGGAGCATGGTGACCTGGAAACAAGCCAACTGCAGCAAAAGAAGCCTTCGTATTTCCTGTGATGACCCCAGTTAGTTACGGGGCCTCAGCTTGAGTTTTAAAAACATCTGCCTAATGTAGTGTCTCCTCTGTGATATTCTAAGGACATTTTTGTTGGCCCTGCTGAGCTGCACATTTCAGTGCACTTAGAAGTTTTTGTGGGGATTTGTAGTACTTGCTTTGCTGCTAACTCACATAGCTGGTATGGCAGGTGACACCTGGATCCAGCATGGCCCCCTCTGAAGTGCTAACAACCCAATGGAACATCAGGAATGACAGGGTGACACACTGGAGCTGGTTCTCACCTGGGAGAGTGGACTATAGCCACTCTGACCCCCTTTTCTTCTGATCTAATGTTTCCACCAGCCCACACAGGGAAAATAAAAAGGTGTTCTCTTCTAGGAAAGAGGTGTGTTCTCAGCTTGAGTTAACTAACATGGAGTAAATTCCTATTAAAGACAAGGCAGTCTGTAGCTTTCACGAGAGTGAGCCAGTCAAGTTAGGATACATTTACACTGAAAAAAAAGAAAGGAAGAAAAAAAAAAGGCCAGTGGTAGCGAGTCTCAGAGCCTGGGTCAATAGACTCAGGCTCATACTATGGATTAAAAATAGCAATAGAGATGTTCCTGCTCAGACTGCGTCTCAGAGCCCTGGCTCCAGCCCAAGCGAGAATGTCTATACTGCTATTTTTAGCCCCATAGAGTGAGACCAGTGTGCCTGAGTCAGTTGACCTGGGCTCTGAGACACACAGCCCTGTAGATATACCCTTAGAGACCATAGGGGAGTCTAGGGCTTACCTTGACCTGCTAACTCTGCTGAAAGCTACAAACTGCCTTGTTTTCACTAGAATTTTACGTTGTGTTAGCTAACTTGAAATAAGACCACACCTTTTTTTCCCCTAGTGAACACAAAAGCTTAAAGGCCCGCAAAGAAAACCGCTGATGTGGACAGAGAGCTCTACAACTCTGTGACTTTTAATTGACTTCAGGCCTTTCCACAAATGTTCAAGTGAAATGTGATGATGCAGCCACAGGGGAAGCCAGGGTTCAAGCTGTTTATTGAAAAACAAACCTTCGCTCTCCCCTTATTGACCAAGTGATGATGTCAAGCACAGATCAGAGAACAAGTAACATGGGAGTTCTCAACTAGCTCTGACTCTGCTTTATTGTGAGACCCTTCATTTCTCTATGCCTGTTTTCCTACCTGTAAAATCAGGATGCTACTACTTCCATGGCCAGGGCACAGGACGTACAGTGTAACAGCGGTGCAGGTATAGCTGTACCCTTGTAATGCGTTAGTGAAGACGCTCCTATGCCGATGGAAAAGCTTCTCTCATTGGCATAGTTAGTCCACTTCCCTGAGAGGCAGTAGCTGCGTTGACAGGAGAAACTCTACCACCAGCATAGTGCTGTCTACACATGATGGGGGGTATGGCTAAGTCTGTACAACTATGTTGCTCAGGGGTGTAGATTTTTCACACCCCTAAGGACTGTAGTTATTCCAATACAGGCCTGTAGTGTAGACCTGTTGGACGTGTTTATAAAGCACTCTGAAGATGAAAAGGACTAAGCTTTATTGCTCTCTATATGGGATTAATCCGTATCCATCATGTTGCAGAAAATAAACACAATCGACAAGCAATACATTTGACACCTCAAATGAAAGCATTAATGACACAATTCCGCAACAGCTGCATTCAGCACACACCAATGTGACTCAGCCCCGTGGGGTTAAGGAAAAGCCAATATTTTAGTGACTCATTCTTTTATTTTCCAGAGAAATACATAACTAATAACAAGGTGCAAGCACCACAATTACGGCTCACACATAACTATCATCTCACCCGGATGGTTATTTTAAAGAAGGAGGAAAGGTCACTAATTAGCTAGAGCTTCTCAGGATTCAAAGGGATTTTAGGAAGGCACATTAGGGAGTCAGCAAAGTAGTTGGAGAATTATACAACTGCAAAGGGGAGAGCTGTGAAATGAGAAAGAATTAAATTGGAGCCTAGAGTCCTTCCATATTTACTGCACCTTTTAAAGGATCAGTCCACTTAAAAGACCAGAGCTATTAAATGATCATAATCCATGCATGTCAAACCACTTCACACCCAAACAATAAAATGCCCATATTATGAATAGCTTTTAAAAGACCAGGAGATAAAAAATGTTTTGGCATAGAAAGGTTAAACGGCAGTAGTGGAAAAGTTCCTCCCAGAGAAGTCTTTGAAAATATTTTCCTGTTATTCAAAGGCAACCACAGCACAACTTCAGCACAGTGCACTAGGGATGGGGAAGGCCCTTTTGGGGAGGACTGAACTTGGTCAATTAGAGAGGACAAATGCAATAGAAAAACAAGAGCAAGGGGTCTGCAATTACAAGCTGCAATACCAATAATCGACTTTGACAATATGTAAGTGTTATGATAACTTCTATAATCCACAAGTGTGGGCTGCAGAAATTTTGGGGAGAACAATGAAAGCTCAGTAATACAAGATATGGCACTCTCCTGTTAAATCTTTGTCAGAGGTGGGGAGAGAGAGAACCATTATTGGTGTGGGTTACAGAGTGTGGTGACTGGCAAAGCACGGATTAAAGAGGCCCTACTGCCTCGCTTTATAAAACAAGTGAGTCCTCTTAACCTGTTACCTGCCATGACATGGGACTACATTGTTATCTTTAAACTTTAGGGCTGCATGCTACTCCCAATTGGCCAGATGGGCCTAGGTGATGTCAATGGCATGTATCCCACACATCAGAGATCCTGCAGGGGTAACTGGAAGAAGAGATCTGTAAGAAGAGTGCATTGTGTACATAATACGCTTATCAGTTAATTACAAGAATTTAGTACAGGGCAATGTACAGTCTCTATGGTCAGAGGTGCCAATAGCTTAATCTAGGGAGATCTAAAAAAGCACCACAGGTGTGCGTTCCATATATAAATCATACAGGTGCATATGAAAGCATCAAAGGGTGCTACCAAGCACACACTACCTCCCAGGGTCATCCCTGCTTCGTAGCACTTTCGCAGGCGACAGGAAGGGCAGTTTTTTCTTCTGAATTTATCAATGGTGCAGTCATTCCGGCTGGCACACAGGTATTTCTGTTTACCTAGAGACATTAAAGAAAAAGCAGATGGACAATAGATCCTGCATTTCCACAGATCAGTCAGAAGGTACTGTACAATC
Organism: Chelonoidis abingdonii; assembly: GCF_003597395.2. NCBI lineage: Eukaryota > Metazoa > Chordata > Testudines > Testudinidae > Chelonoidis > Chelonoidis abingdonii. The sequence continues at coordinate 81,903,363 of NC_133776.1, forward strand.
AGGACAAGCTATCATGTTTTTCCATAGCATCGCTGTATGCACCTGACGCTGTTCCCACTGAACTCAATGAGAGTTTTGGAAAATTTACATTCCTAGTTTAGTTTTGTGTGGGTCTTCTAAATATAATCTAGTTTTCAGAGCACTGCGGCTCATTTTGGAGGCTGAAAGCCATTGAATAAGAAGGATGCATATTAAACAGAAAGGATACCATTTTGAGCAAGAAAGGGCTCCTAGCACTGACAGTTTCTGCAGGACATTCCTGATTTGAAATGGTCTTTCCTGTATCTGGGAAGCAGATTGCGTGGGATGTTGTGGCAGCAGCAATACAGTTTGGGGGCCAGCACGATGTAATGTTATGAGATCCAAATGCCATATTGTCTTGATGAAACATCTCTGAAAATGGAAACCCAAGAGGGCAGTGCAAATACCTCCCATTAGCCATCCCGCTAGGGCCTTGGGAACTGTGATCATTCCTCCACATAAAGGAGAGCTGCTGGAAAGGCAAACACCATCTGTATCTCCATCAGGACACAGGACAGATGGAGCAACTTTCTGATAAAATCTAAATCAGATTGGCGTAGACCCCATCTCCTCCCAGTGGAGCAGTGATGCTTTCTGTTAACTTGCTATTGAGAATTCTAAACATGATTCTTCACTTACTATGTTAGCAATCTTTGTTGCTAGATATGGGAATTTTTTACGGGAATTGGCCAGCAGCAAAATATATATGTAAACTGATTTTGCTGTACTAAAATGGCCCCTTTCTTTGGGTGTCCCGCCTGAAGATACATGACATCAGGTATTTGTCTAAAGGCTCACTTTCAATGCTATCTTTTAGACTGTAAGCTCTTTGGATGACAGAGAGTCTGTATTTTGTCTTGTGCAGAATGTCATTAGCAATCAGCAAATTTATTAGAATAAAAAAGAAAGTAACCAAAAGATAACCAAAGAACTGGGATAGAATGAGGCAACAGGCGTGCATCTCCTGTGTTATTTCCTCAGCCTCTGTGAAATACTGTGGTCACAGGAAGGGGAAACGATCTGGCTAGGTCTCCTCCCTCCAGCCTTAGGTTGAGTTAACAGTTATACCACATTCCTGTGGATCCTCAGCACCACCAACACACGAAACATTTGCCACTTCCATTTTTTCCATTAACTCTTTATTGCTATGGGGCCCGGTGCATATGAAGATATATAGCTGACTCAGCCTAGATGTGTTGTGGGCCTGTTGATTTTCAGTGACAGAATTATCAGCATCGCCCACATGGTAGACTTTGCATTTAAACAGCACATTTAAAGCTAGACTGAACACAACACTAGGAAACAGACTGTGGAGAACAAACCTGCGCAAACTGGGGATGACCTAAATGAGATCTAATAGGTCTTTCCATCTCTAATCACTGTGTGCCAAATGCTGCTTGAGAGAGCGCTGCAGAATTTGTCTCTCAAGTCTATTCTTGACTCTTAGTAAAATGGCCTGTCTATAAAGGTATGTGAAACAGGTGATAGGAAACACACTGTAGGACTACAAAGATACTTCTTAGAGACAGGGCCGCCCAGAGGATTCAGGGGGCTGGGGTGTGACATTATTGATATAAACTGGGACCATATAGAATATGGGTTGCAACCAAGGTTCTGTAGTGGCACCAAATTCTATGTAAAGGGGGTCATATAAGGTGTCTAAAATCAGGTTATGGGTTACTGGTTATGATTATGCTGTCTGTATGTCTGTATCATTTCTGTAGTTGAAGTTATGAATATTGGCTGTGTATTGTCTGTATTTCAAACTTGTTCTGTGTTACTGGAAAAAGTCCCAGACAGGCTGGTGTCAGCTCTGCTTAGCCTGCTTGATGGCCCATTAAGGACCCATCAACCTACACATACTGAACCATCGAAAAAAAAAGGAAAAGGGGGGGGGCGGAAAAAAATCAAAACGGCCCCCTGTGACTCACTGGAGTGAGCAGAAAACTGGCCACGTGACTGCAAACTCCATTTTGCTGTAACTTTCACAGTAAGAAAACAAAGAAGGTCCTTACAACTGGAAAAGCTATATAAGGCTGGAAGCCTGATCTCCATTTGTCTTCGTCCTGCTTCTTACCTCCTGGAGGGACTTTGCTACAAGCTGAAGCTCTGCACAAAGGACTGATGCATCCCAGCGGGGGTGTACTCCAGAGCTTGATCTGAACCTGCAGTTCATTCCATCACTGCTACAACAGCCCTGAACTAAGAACTTTGCCATTACTGTAGTAATTGATTCCATTTAACCAATTCTAGCTCTCACTCTCTAACTTTCCTTTTATTGAATAACACCCTTTAGATTTTAGATTCTAAAGGACTGGCACGGCATGATTTGGAGTAAGATCTGATGTGTATATAAACTACCATCCCCTGAGTCCTGAACCCAGATCTGGATTCCACCACGTGAGGGTCAACCCTGTCCCCATTACCGGCCCGGCTTGCTCTATCATGAACTAGTGTAAACCCCATTAGATGAGCGATGTACCCTCACGGCTCCCCTACTATACTTTGACCCCACCCCAGATACACCCGCATTGGGGACATTACAGACTGTATGTACTATTATACGTAACCCCATACACCAATATACCAGCGCACCCATACTCTGTATGTTGCCCCCCGATGACCTAATGACTGACACGCCAAACTCGTGTATCATCTTATTTAAATATTTCTCTAATAACATATTGGACCTGGGTCTGGGGCTTGGTCCTTTGGGAATCGAGAGAACCTTTTTCTTTTACTGGGGTGTTTGTTTTCATAACCTTTCATTCCCAGGACGTGTGGAATGGTGGTGATACTGGGAGACTGGAGTGTCTAAGGAAATGCTTGTGTGACTTGTGGTTAGCCAGAGGGTGACACCAAGTCTTTTTGTCATGGCTGGTTGGGTGCCTTAGAACGGTGGAAAAACCCCAGCCTTGGGCTGTGACTGCCCTGTTTGAGCAATTGGTCCTGATTTGGCACTCTCAGTTGGGTCCCGCCAGAACCACATCGTCACACGGGGACAAAGCAATTTCGGGGGACGCTTCCATAAAAAAAAAGTTGCAATACTATAGAATACTATATTCTCGTGGGGGCCCCTGCAGGGCCCGGGCCAAACTGCCCCACTTGCCACCTCCCTCCCCGGGAAGCCCTGCTTAGAGATAGCAACGAACTACCACAAGCAAGAGAGACTCAGTACAAGCAAACTGCCCCACACTCAAACAGCTTGCTCTCACTCCTCTGGTACTTTGTGGTATCTATACCCCATAGTGTCATGTACCTTTTCATTCCCACAGCTCCAACATTCTGCATTCTCATTGGAGCATTACGATATCCAAATTATATCCCTTAAAGCCAATAAAATTCCTTTGATATAAATGCACGTCTCTATTCTATGGATTATAGAATATGTCCCCAGGCACTGCCTGTCCCTACATATTTATCCTTCTGCTTACAGTGCATTTTATATTAGAAATGATTTATTCCACCCACTTACTTTAACCTGCCCTTCAGAGTATGAGCTATAGCTACTAATCTTGAGACTGAGGGCTGGATTCTGTGGGCAACATGTCAGGAAAGTAACTGCTCAGTGATGCAAAGTTCTCCCACATCCCTATGGGCTGAATATGTTGTTTATGCAGCATAATGCAGTATTTTTAACTGAACCCATCTTCTAACAGGCCTTGCTTAATGTGGGACTTCCTGTGAAGCAGTGAGTTTATGAACACCTGCAGAGAGCTGAGAGGCCATTATTTATTGTCATTTATAGCTAGCATCTTAAAAGCACTATTCTTCGAATTCAGAGGGAAGGAAAGCAGTTGTAAATGGTAATATATTTAACCTGCTTCTACCTTATCAGCCTTGATGTCTTAATCTCAAGACACACCAAGAATTAACTTTCCCTCAGTTGCAATGTATTATCTATTGCTTCACATTTTGCTTTCTTGTCAAGTCTGGATACATTTAGTAGATCAAGATTACCCAACGCACTTCAGACTCTGAGCACCCAAACCCGGATTAGCCTCAACAAAGGAAGAAGCCATACACCCAACGTAATCTTATGTTGTGGAGTCATGGAAAATTGTACCTGTCCAAATTCTACTTATAGTGGTTTTCCCTGAAATCCCACAAACTTCGGCTTTCAGTACTGCTCAAGGAGCCAACCTTTTGATCCATCTAAATAAGTCTAACCTAACAGCTTTATCAAAGGATTCACTTTTGTTCAGGGCCTAGCTATTTTGGGGGGGCTGTGTGGGGCCCTGCCCCATGCCTACATGGGGAGAGCGAAGGCGGGGGGACCTGGTCTCAGGCCTCCGTGGGGGATTGGTGGGTGGGGGCTGGCCACTTCTTGAAGGAAGTGGAGTGACCCAGCCCCATCCTGCTCTGCTCCCCTGGTTCCCAGGCTTTGGGGGGGAGGAGGGAGACCACCCCCCAGCATTCACAGGCGGCGCGGCTGGGAGTCAGGGGAGCAGAGCAGGCTGGGGCCAGGTCACTCTACGTACCGGTGAGGGCAGGCCCGACCGCTTCTGGAGTCCTCAGTGGAGTGGGGGCCGGGCTGGGGTGGGAAGAGGTGGGTCGGGGTGAAGGAGCGCCGGGGGCCCTGGAGAAGAGCCGGAGCAGGGGCTGGTGCAGCACGCAGCTGTACAGGGGACCAGGAAGTTTGGCGTACTTTGCATATGGGTAAGGATGGCCCTGCTTTTATTGCACTGAATGAAAAAAACCAAACAAATGTCAGTATATTGGTATTTCTTCACAAGAAAAGCCCCAAAATGGCCAGGCTACTTTGTTAGTGCATGGGTGTGGGAGTGTCACACAACAGGTTGCGACACCTCTGGTTTCATCAGCAACCTCCAATTCCAAGAGCACCTTGCAGTCAATTACTTGCCTGCTGTGTCCTAGGTGACTGCTGAGCTCACACTAAGGCCTGGTCTACACTACGCGTTTAAACCGAATTTAGCAGCGTTAAACCGATTTAACCCTGCTCCCGTCCACATAACGAGGCCCTTTATATCGATATAAAGGATTCTTTAAACCGATTTCTGTACTCCTTCCCGACGAGAGGAGTAGTACTGAAATCAGGATGCCATGTCGCGCACTTAGAGCTTAGTGTGGCCCAACATCGACACAGTACTTGAGCCTCCGGGCGGTATCCCACAGTGCACCACTCGTGACGCCCTTCGGGAAAGCAATTTTAACTCGGATCACAGGCCGCTAGGTAGACCAGGAAAAGGCCGTGAACTTTGGAAATTGCATTTCACTGTTTGCCCGCGTGGAGCTTGAAACTCACAGAGGTGACATATGCAGTCCCAATCCAAAAGGCTCCGCATGGACTGTATGGGATACTGGATCTGATCGCTGTGATGGGGAGACAAATCTGTTCTAAGAGCTCCGTACAGAAGACGAAATGACAAGCACTTGAAAAAATCTCCAGGCTATGGTAGACAGAGGCCACAGCAGGGACTCAGCACAGTGCTGTGTGACAAGTGTAACGGAAAGCCAAAGAAATCAAATGGATGCTCATGGAGGAAGGAGGGGGGACTGAGGACTCCAGCTATCCCACAGTCCCGCAGTCTCCGAAAAGTATTTGCATTCTTGGCTGAGCTCTCAATGCCTGTAGGGTCAAAAACATTGTCCGGGATGGTTCAGAGTATATCTCGTCAATTACCCCTTCTCTCCCCCGTGAAAGAAAAAGGGAAAAAAATCGTTTCTTGCCATTTTTCAATGTCACCGTATGTCTACTGCATGCTGCTGGTAGACGCGGTGCTGCGGCGCTAACCAGCAGCATCCCTCCCCTTCCTTTCCTGATGACACATGGTACAAAATGGTAGAAACCACATCATCCCGTGAGTGCTCCTGGCTGGCCTCAGTGAGGTCGGCCGGGGGCGCCTGGGTAAAAATGGGAATGATTCCCTGTCATTCCTGGCAGACGGTACAAAATGCTTGCTAACCGTCCTCATCATAGCAGCTGGAGCCTGAGGTCCATCAGCCCTCCCCTTTCGTGTCTAAAGAAAGATTCTGTACTCCCTGGACTATCATAGCAGCGGGAGGCTGCGCTCCTCTCCCCCTCACCCTTTAATGTCCTGCCGGACTATCATAGCAGCTGGGGCTGCCTCCCTCTCATTTTATCTCACTAAGAATCACTGTTGCTTATTCCTGCATTCTTTATTACTTCATCACACAAATGGGGGACATTGCAACAGTAGCCCAGGAGGGTTGGGAGAGGAGGGAAGCAATGGCTGGGGTTGTTGCAGGGGCACCCTCTAGAATGACATGCAGCTCATCATTTCTGCGGGATCTCTGGGCTCTGACAGGAGCAGCTGTGCTATCTGGCTCTCTTGTAGACTTGCCCATATTTGAGGCAGGACTGACTCTATTTTTAGATAAAACATAAAGAAGGGAATGAGCCGGGGAGTCATTCTCATTTTTGTCCATGCGCCCCTGACAGATCTCAGTGAGACCAACCGGAGCACCCATGACAGCAGCAGATGGTACAAAATGATTGATAACCGTCATCGCCAATTCCAATCGCAAACGGTACAAAATGATTGATAACCATCATCGCCAATTTCCAATTGCAAACGGTACAAAATGATCGATAACCGTCATCTCATCGCCAATTACAATGGCAGACGGTGCAATAGGGATGGTAACCATCTCTGCTACCTTGCAAAGGCAAATGAATGCTGCTGTGTGCACTGCAGTACCGCCTCTGTCAGCAGCATCCAGTACACATATGGTGACAGTGACAAAAGGCAAAACGGGCTCCATGGTTGCCATGCTATGGCGTCTGCCAGGGCATCCAGGGAAAAAGGGTGGAAATTGATTGTCTGCCATTGCTTTCACGGAGGGAGGGGTGAGGCTGTACCCAGAACCACCAGCAACAATGTTTTTTGCCCCATCAGGCATTGAGATCTCAACCCAGAAATCCAATGGGTGCAGGAGACTGTGGGAACTATGGAATAGCTGTGGGATAGCTACCCACAGTGCAACGCTCTGGAAATCGACGCTAGCCTCGGTACATGAATGCACACCACCAAATTAATGTGCTTAGTGTGGCCGCGTGCACTCGACTTTATACAATCTGTTTTACAAAACCAGTTTATGTAAAATTGGAATAATTCTGTAGTGTAGACATACCCTAAGAATTCTCAGTCTTCTTCCCACCTCCTGAGCCTCCTCCTAACATTATACAACTGTGCTCTTTGTCTGACATTGTTGACCTCCATCAGCAAAATCACACCAACAGCCTGTAATCAAGGTATCACGTAAGAGTCATGATGAGGCTTTCTGTTATAATAATAATCATCTCTCTCATGATGCCTGGCATGAGGCTACAGCACAGGGCTGAAAACTACCATACAGTTAAGCTCCTTGTAGCTGCCTTTATTAGCACCTGGTTATAACACCCTATGTGCTTGGGTGCCAAGAATGGAAATATAATGAGTCTGGAGTGCATTACTACAGCATGTGAGATATCACTCAATCCTTTTAACACCACAAACTTTCATCAGCTCCCCCTCTAATCCCCCCGCTTCTCTCTCTCTTGCCCATCAATCAGCTTTAAGGACATGTTAAAAAAAACCCCACAGAAGCAGAGACCACGCAAAACCCCACAGAACTCCAATACTAATCCCTTTCTAGCAATTAACTGAGAAGGCTGGATAACACAGCTTCAGTAGAAAATGGGTTAGTTAGCATTATATGTGTGTGAGAGAGATAAGGGCACCAGGCGCTGAGTCCATGCTCTCTCTGCTGGACCTGCTTGTAAGTGTGAATCAAACAAGAATGGAAGCTTTGCTTCCCAAGGCATTGACATGGGGAGTAACAGAACAGCCCCTGTGGACATCTTACTCTCTTCCCTGCCACATTCATTTTCAATTGTACAATTCCTTTCCCATGGTGAAGCGGGGCACAGGACTCCCCTGGAACTCACCAATATTACCATAGGTAGAAAGAAAGGTGGAACTGAGAGTGGCAGGAACCACATGACAGATATTCAGGGCCAACTCAGAACTTCCTACCTGCGTTTGCCAAAGGTGGCTCACAAATTGGGATGCCCTTTGGAGGAGTTGCCTGAGGGCAGCTGGGCAGCTCCATCTAAAGCACTATCTGGCTCCACCTCTTCATAGCTTGGCTCCTGCTCCTTCCTTATCTCATTTCCCTAGTCTCAACTACAGTGTCTTTGTTAAAATAATAGCTCAGAACCTTAGAAAAGCCAAGTGCCGCTCCCAAGAGGGACATTAGCAAAGAAATGCAACAAGATAACTGCTCAAGACATACAAGGACATTCCAGGGTCAAATATATCACTATCAGAACTTTCTGAGGCTAACTAGACACCACCACAGCACTAACCCCTTTCTTTAATCCAAACACATGAATAGCATCCGAGGCAGTTTTTTCTATTACAAGTGCTCTTGCTTTCCTCACATAGCATCGGTGGGGCTCTGCGTGTATGTGTGAGGTAATACCACTGGGGGCGGTAGGAGGGCTCAGGGGACTGGAAGTGGAATACAGAGCTTTCTACCCCCAGGCCACCTGCAGTCTGATGATGTTTCAGTGGTCTACTTGAAATGAAACAGTGATATCAACCCAGTCCCTTAGGGGAATAGGTTCACTTCAAAATATATTATCATCATCAGCTGTCACTAATGGTCACTCTTTGTAGGTGCATGCCGTAGAAAGGCCAAAACATGAAAGGGTCTTGAAGACTGAACAATCTTCTCCACCTAGAACTGGAAGCTCTCTGTCTCTCATCTAGCTATATAATTATATACTACTGTGCATGTTTTAGAGTATGTCTTCCTGCCACTGGGTTTAAGTGGACCCATGGCCTCTGAATCTCAAGTCAATTGTTGATCTAGTGGTCAGGAGCTAGTGCTTTCACTGTGACAGCTGGGTTCAATTCAGGGAAGGCTCTCCCTTTTTTCCTTGGATTGTAAAACTCTCTGTGGCTGTCTTTTTGTTATGTGTGTGTCATAATGGAGCTGTGGTTTCTTTACCACTAAACAAATAATAGGGATAATTGTTCACACACCTGTCTTTTACTTTTTCACTGGGAGAATAAGCTGCCTGTGTCACTTTGGCCTTCTGACCTTTTTTTTAATTTACTGGGGCAGCCTAGACTTCTCACACCTCGGAGTGCCAGGAGCTAAGATTATTGCTTATACTGTGAGCTCAGACAGTGGGAGAGAGACCATGTTTCATGTCATCGTCTCACCCTAGTTAAAAGCAAACCTGGATGAACTGACTACTGTCCAGTCCTCCTTGGCTGGATGGAGGATGGCCATAACTGAGATACTATGTATTTACTTGTGGATCTTATAGAGATGGATGCCAATCTGCGGAATCTCCTGTGTGTGTACTGCTAATATCCTAACAGAACTCATGTTTTCCCACCCCTACAAGTAGTGATGAGAACAGAAGTACAATAATTGATGACAGACATGAATCTCTGGATATTCTAACAAATTTATTTGGGCATAAGCTTTCATGGGCTACAGCCCACTTCATCGGACGCATCCGATGAAGTGGGTCGTAGCCCATGAAAGCTTATGCTCAAATAAATTTGTTAGTCTCTAAGGTGCCACAAGTACTCCTGTTCTTTTTGCGGATACAGACTAACACGGCTGATACTCTGAAATCCGGATATTCTGATCACAGATCTTATATGTGGGGACGGTAGTATAGCCTTGCATGAAAAAGCACAGGAAATAATGAAGAGCGGTTTTAATACGAAAAGGATCTCACAGATTTATGTGCCTTTTTCTGCATTATTTCTAACTCTTTTCAAGGTGATTCATTCCCTTCCCTGTTTCAGAAAAACTGACAAATTTGCAGACAACTAAAAATAACAAAAAATAACAAAAAATAAACTAAATAGCTTAGTTTTTACTTTTCTTTTATCCTATTTTCCATTGTTTATAAAACTTCTCAAGAACTTGAAGGTAGGGTTTCATTCTGGAATGGCTTTGTCTTTTTTCCATTTAGCAAATGACAATTTATCTCCTGTTTCTAAGTCATGGAATTTATGGAACTAATTGTTTACCTTCTTAGTGGTGGAATGGCTTCACCAAGGGTGTTACTAAAGACCTAGCAATAAGGGTTTTCATTTAATAGCTATGTCTCCAGAGGGAGCACTCACCATTTTTTGTTAATCCCACAGTAACAGCCATTTAACATGTCACACGCTCGCACAGGTCCTAGAATAAGGGATTCTAAAAGAAATTTGATATTAAACAGGAGGACACTGCACCAGACAGCATGTATGCTAACATTAAGACATATGGTGCCCATGTGAGTATACACACATCATCTATAGTCTATACTTTACCCCCTTCCTGAGGTTGGATTTCATAGGTAACATAAGTAATAAGACCACAATATTAACTTCCAATTTCTGTGAATAATCTTGTATATCGTCTTGGGCAAGTCACTCCTCTCTGTGTCTCAGTCTCTCCTTCTGTAAAACGCAGAAAATGATTTTTCCCAATTTAGGGGAGTTACTGACATTAAATGAATGTTTGTAAAGTGTTCTGAGATCTTTCGCTTGAAAGCATTAGAGGACGTCAAAGAGTTGTTGCTACGATACATGTGATAAGTAGCTGTTAACTATTGTTTATTGTTTGTATTAAAGTAATGCCTTGAGGTTCCAACCCAGATCAGGTCCCATAGTGCTAAGTGGTGTCTGTGCACATAGTAAGAGACAGTGCCTTCCCTGAAGAACTCTAAACAACCAAAAGAGACAAAACGAGGGGAGGAGGGGAGAGTCGGAAGAAGTATTATTATCACAGTTTTACAGTAGAGAACTGAGGTACAGAGGGATTAAATGACTTGCCCAAAGTTACCCAGAAAGTCTAGGATTTTAACCCAGGGCTCCTGAGTCACAGCTCAGTGACTTCACAAGACCACCTTTCCTCTCTGTCAGAGATTTGAGGGTTTCCGTATCCTCTGCTAAATGCTATTTCATAATTTATTAGAGTAACACTCCTCTGTGGTACTACATATCCCTGCACTTCCGATGCAGAAATGCACTGGAAAGACTATTTTTCCATTTAGCCCCCTGACATAAAAGCCTGCACTGTCTTGTGATTTCAGTCCCTTCTGCAATGATACAATGCCAACAGATAGTGCTCTGAAATGTAGACCTTGGAAAAGAAATTGATCCACACAGTTTGGTATTAGGTATAGGTAAGAAATGATCAGAAGAGGAGGACTCTTATAAGGCACTTACGACTGTTCAGGTAAATTGTGCAATAAGGATGCTAGAAGATTCCAACCCCTCTTTTCCTAACAGACATCCTCTTGTGCAATGCAGAATCTCCCTATGGCCCTCTCTGCTGTCAGCAAGGGGGATGACAACTCAGGGCCTACCCGCTAGGTGATAGAGAGACATCATCCCTTTCTAGTGGGTTTCTTCCGTATCTCTTTAGCATGGCACAGAGAGAATAATAATACAATTGTCACTATCACTGGATTCCTTTTGGCTCATTAGCTGAGATTACAAAGTGAAGGGCAAAGAGGGAGAACAATTCTCCAGTCTAATCTGAGAACAAAGATTAATGTCAATTGGTTAGCCATGCAAGCAGCAGAAATTATTCAACTAAAAGCCTGTCAATCACCATTTTTTGCAGTGCCTGATGCAGCAGCTTCCTCCAGAAGCAAAACAATCTGTGAGTACATCTGGAATAGTGTTTATGACAGTAAAATGCTATAAAACATTAAATCAATTTTGGAAGGAATATAAATCCTCATCCTTCAGGGCATAAACCAATCTCTAATTACCTGGAGGAAACTTTCCCCGGGGATCAGTTATTATATAACTGCCTGCTACTGGGTTTCTCACACTTTCCTCTGAAAGATCCAGAATTGACCACTGTTAGAGACAAGATATTGCATTAGATGAGACAACTGGTCTGATCCAGTTTGGCAATTCCTGTGCTTCTGTGTTCCTAACCTATTACTCCCATTGGAAAGTCATCGGCAAGACACAACAAATTAGCTTTCAGGATCCAGTAATCTGTCACTGGTAGTTGATTATTCTTGCAGAGTGACTTTGGTAACTGCCATGTGTGCATGAGGCACAATTTTAATGCAACTGATGGAAATGAGGGAACATCTTTCAATCAAGACTGTCCCCAGCATGGGGGCACACAACCCCTGAGTTAGCCCTGGCCACTATGGTTCTGCTTGGTTGAGACAAATATTGCAACAGCCTGCTACAGCTAGGAGAGCTTAGCTCAGTGTGAGAGCTTGGAATTGGGAAAACAAAAGGGGAACTATCAGGGGACCCAAGAATGTTCCACCTCAAATGCAAATGGATGGTTAAGCACTATAATAAATTGCCTAGGGAGATTGTGGAATCTCTATCATTGGAGATTTTTAAGAGCAGGTTGACAAACACCTGTCAGGGATGGTCCATATAATACTTAGTCCTGCCATGAGTGATGACCTCTCGAGGTCCCTTCCAGTCCTATGATTCTATGAAATGTTACCCAGTGTCACCGCCTGCCATGCAAATGATAAAGCGGCTCCAGACACTGGAGTTCTAATCGTGCTATGTGCAAGTGAAGAGCAGTGTGTGGGAGGACAAAGAATTATTAGTGGGGTAGAGCAAGCCAAGAAAACCTGCATGACAAGCTATAAACACAAATAACTATGGAATTGTTTAAGTTTAATAGGTTGTTTTTTAAAGAAGCTCAAGTCCAGTGAATGGGAACACTTTAATCATTTTACATTTTTATAGTCAAAAAACATATAACGTTTTAATTTGCTAGGTTTCTTCAAATCAAAATGACTGCTTCAAACTTCAGATGACGTTACGTCTGATCCTACCGTATCTACATGGCAGTCAGTGGGTACCCTGCCTGAGTAAGGACTGCAGCAAAAGGGGGACAGCAATATTGAAAAATACAGACTAATGCAGACAAGCCAGTGTGCAAACTTCTCCTACGCAGCTCAACTGACCCCACCTGTAGCAATCGCTATTTCAGTCCCTGAGCTCCCTGTACAGTTCTGCCACGGCACTTCATTCTTGACCACCAACACCCTCAACACATCTTCACCCACAATTGAGCCACCCTGTCATTTCAACCCTGAGTCTGCTAAAAAAGTCCAACTGTGGAAAACTGAACAAGAGAAACCAACTGGTAGAGTGGGCAGATGAATTTGTTTTGATATTCTGTGAAGGGATCTTTTGCAGGCTCTTCAGTCAACCATCTGATTACCCAGCACAAGGGAGTGAAATTTTAAACCACAAGGACTGGTCCTGACATTTTTTTATTTCAAATTATTATCTATTTTGGCAGCAACCAGCAGTCTAGCCCAAATATTTTTTTTTTCTGGCAAATGGCAGCTCAGGATGTAGAGGAAAGAAAGAATGTGTTCTCTGATGTACCCCAGGAAAGGGAGTCAGGAAACTTTAATCCCTTTTAATATTATGGGTAGTGGTATGTGAGCTGCACAGTGAGATGGCAGCCTTGATAGGTCCCATCGTGACAATGATGTCACGACTCCCGCTCTAGGATGGGAATGAGGAGCTGTGACGTTCCCATCTGTTGTTATCTGGACCGGTGATCTGCTAGGTCAACCCAATCCTTGACTCTGGGAGTCAGCCTTACCCTGCTCTGCTGTGAGAACTCCCACTCCTGGGCTGTTCACGCACAGCCTCTGGCATGTAAGCTGCTCCCAGCTACTTGCAGATGAATGACACTAGCCAATATCTCCGGTCCCAGACATGCTCTAGAAACCTCCACCTTGCAGTGTCTAGTTATGCCTGCTGGTCATAGTCAATTTAACAAAGAAATTGATATGATAATTGGCTTGTTATCCCAAGGGGAGACTCTGACACTCTTCAAACCAAATACACTGTTTCAGGTAGAATAAACAAACAGATTTATTAACTATAAAGAAAGATTTTAAGTGATTATAAATAAGTCAGAGTGGTTACCAAAATAAAATAAAATATAAGCACACAGTCTAAACTCTCAACCCTATTAGGCTGGGCAGCAACTAGATTAAGCAGTTTCTCTCACTCCACTGAATATTGCAGTCCTTATACAGGTTTGTTCTTTAAACCTGGTTAGTCTCCTGTGTTGGAGTCTTGTCTTCTTCTCAGTGTCTTGGTTGCTTGCAGAATAGGTGGGGGCAGGAGAAGGGCCCAGTATGTATCCACTCTGTCTGTTTTATACTCTCATTCTATGTGCTTGGGGAGCACAAGTCCAGGCATGTCTTGAGGGCATTACTGAGTCTCTCTAAGCAAGGTTTATAGAATCATAGAAGATTAGGGTTGGAAAAGACCCTCAGGAGGTCATCTAGTCCAACCCCTGCTCAAAGCAGGACCAACAACAATTAAATCATCCCAGCCAGGACTTTATCAAGCCAGGCCTTAAAAACCTCTAAGGACAGAGATTCCACCACCTCCCTAGGTAACCCATTCCAGTGCTTCACCACCCTCCTAGTGAAATCGTTTTTCCTAATATCCAACCTAGACCTCTCCCACTGCAACTTGAGACCATTGCTCCTTGTTCTGTCATTTGCCACCACTGAGAGCAGCTGAGCTCCATCCTCTTTGGAATCCCCCTTCAGGCAGTTGAAGGCTGCTATCATATCCCTCCTCACTCTTCACTTCTGCAGACTAAACAAGCCCAGTTCCCTCAGCCTCTCCTTGTAAGTCATGTGCCCCAGCCCCTTGAACATTTTCGTTGCCCTCTGATGGACTCTCTCCAATTTGTCCACATCCTTTCTGTAGTGAGAAGCCCAACATTTTCCAGGGGTGGCCTCACCAGTGCCGAACAGAGGGGAATAATCACTTCCCTCGATCTGCTGGCTCCTAGCAATGTAGCCCAATATACCATTAGCCTTCTTGGCAACAAGGGCACACTGCTGACTCATATCCAGCTTCTCATCCACTGTCATCCCCAGGTCCTTTTCTGCGGAACTGCTGCTTAACCAGTTGGTCCCCAGCCTGTAGCAGTGCATGGGATTCTTCTGTCCTAAGCGCAGGACTCTGCACATGTTCTTGCTGAACCTCATCAGATTTCTTTTAGCCCAATCCTCCAATTTGTCTAGATCACTCTGGACCCTATCCCTACCCTTCAGCATATCTACCTCTCCTCCCATCTCAGTGTCATGTGTGAACTTGCTGAGAGTGCAATCTATCCCATCGTCCAGATCATTAATAAAGACATTGAACAAAACTGGCCCCAAGACCCACCCCTGAGGCACTTCCCTTGATACCAGCTGCCAACTAGACATCGAGCTGTTGATCATCCATTGAGCCTGACAATCTAGCCAGCTTTCTATCCACTTTATTGTCCACTCGTCCAATCCATGCTTTTTTAACTTGCTGGCAAGAATACTGTGATAGACCCGTATCAAAAACTTTGCTAAAGTCCAGATATATCATGTCCACTGCTTTCCCCATATTCTCAGAGCCAGTTATCTCATCATAGAAGGCAATCAGGTTGGTCAGGCATGACTTGCTCTTGGTGAATCCATGTTGACTGTTCCTGATCACCTTCCTCTCCTCCAAGTGCTTCAAAATGGTTTCCTGGAGGACCTGCTCCATGATTTTTCCAGGGACTGAGTTGAGGCTGATCGTTCTGTAGTTCCCCAGGTTCTCCTTCCCTTTTTTTAAATATGGGCACTATATTTGCCTTTTTACAATTGTCCGGGACCTTCCCCGATCATCACAAGTTTTCAAAGATAATGGCCATTGGCTCTGCAATCACATCAGTCAATTCCCTCAGCACCCTCGGATGCATTAGATCTGGACCCAGGGACCTGTGAATGTCCAACTTTTCTAAATAGCTCTTAACCTGTTCTTTCACCACTGAGAGCTGCTCACCTCCTCCCCATACTGTGTTGCCCAGGACAGCAGTGTAGGAGCTGACCTTGTCTGTGAAGACCGAAGCAAAAAAAGCATCGAGTACTTCAGCTTTTTCCACATCATCTGTCACTACGTTGCCTCCCTCATTCATGAAGGACCCCACACTTTCCCTGACCTTTTTCTTGTTGCTAACATACCTGTAGAAACCCTTCTTGTTACCCTTCACATCCTTTCCTAGCTGCAATTCCAGTTGTGTTTTGGCCTCCCTTATTGCACCCCTGCATGCTCGAGCAATATTATACTCCTCCCTAGTCATCTGACCAAGTTTCCACTTCTTGTAAGCTCCTTTTTGAGTTTAAGCTCACTGAAGATTTCACTCTTAAGTCAAGCTGGTTGCCTGCCATATTTGCTATTCTTTCTGCACATTGAGGACTCCAGTGGCACATTAAAGATTAACAGATTAGTCAAATCTGTTACTCTTTAAGGTGCCATCATACTCCTTGTTGTTTTTGTGGATACAGACTAACACAGCTACCTCTCTGATACTTTCTGCACACCGGGATGGTTTGTTCCTATGCTCTCAACAAGGCTTCTTTAAAATACAGCCAGCGTTCCTGGACTCGTTTCCCCCCTCATATTAGCATCCCAGGGGGATCCTGCCCATCAGTTCCCTAAGGGAGTCAAAGTCTGCTTTTCTGAAGTCCTGGGTCCATATTTTGCTACTCTCCTTTCTTCCTTTTGTGAGGGTCCTGAACTCAACCATCTCATGGTCACTGCTGTTCACGTGTGGCCTCATGCAGGTGAGTCACTGCATTGTAGCTCCCATGCTGGACTATGGCTGGACTACTGATGAGCTGTTTGACACCCCACCCGGGAGTTGGTTACTTTCCTTGCTGTTGCCTCTGGGGAGCTAATATCTGGCTGATTCCCCCAACTTACAGCATGTTTTAGTGACAACCATACAACACAATTCTCATAACTCATGACATACACATATGGATAGAGAAATGACTTTCAGCAGATCATAAACCTTCCCCTGACACCTTACAAGACATGCTTTATATGTAAGATCACAATTATGTGAAAATGAGGAATATGGGGGTTACACTACGCTCCCCCAAGGTATAGAAGGTCACAGGAGCGCCAAGAAAAGTCATGGAAAATAAACTGCTTTTACCTGCCTGCCAGAAAAATCATCAAGCCAGGATGGATCGGGCACACCGCCTGAGTCCAGAAATGGGGGTCAGCGGCCTGCAGTGCACTGTCATCCTAGTCTCAGCAGCAGGGAGGGGGCCAAAAGGGCCACACACTGACCCTGAAGGGAATCTGCCAAAATGTTAACTCACTCTCTTGCTGCATTCACTTTTCCATTAGCCCTCTCTGCACCATGAGAGTGCTCTGAGGAAAGGATCCAGAGGCAACTTCAGGCAGTGAACTTCCTGGCAGTGTGGCTTCAGTGCTCTTCTGCTTGGGAACATTGGGGGCAGAGGGCCCCAGAACTGCCTCAGATGGCCCCAAAGCTTTCATGAGATCTCAGGGGATCTGCAGGTTTTGGGAGCTGAACACAGCAGGAGATGGAAGGGATCAAAATAGAAAAGAACCTGACAGATCCCTCCACATGCACACACGGCTCCTTTGTCGATTCTTCTGTGAGAAGGAACAATCAGGACCATGAATCTTCTCTCAAAATTAGATGACTTTTAAAATAACATGCTATTCAGATCCCTACCCCTGACAAGGTGCAAAAATGCTGCTGTGAATGCCAAAGATCTGCAGCCCTTACTCATTGCCTGAATCTGCTTTGGTAACGTAAAATCAAAGCATAAAAAAAAATCACTTAGATGGAAGAGTTTCTTGTTTTTTATCTCTCTGTATATTGCAGAGGGATTGAAAGCAAGAATGATTATTCTTTTTCTTTGGAAGCAGAGAACATGCCTGGTGGAACAGTTACAGCATAACCTTCCACCAGGAGAGAGAAAAAATAAAAACTGGCCTGTCTGGATGCAGAATGGGACCATATTCTGAGCAAAAGAAACGCCAGCTTTGATTAAAAAAATAAATTAATTCCAGCCCGTCCCACTTGCAGTGAGAAATCCCACGTCAGGGCTGAAGAATCCGTGCACGCAAGTTTTGGAACCAGCCTGTATTTAACCTGGCCCTACGTGTGCCTTAGAAGGTTATAAATCCAGACAGCTGATGGGCTAGTGAGGAAGAAAGATTTATGCCTTTTTGCCACTGTTCCAGCATTTTGTGGTCAAGATTGCAAGCCCTGTTGGAAAGAGTTAGTCATGGTTTTTATTAAGAGGAGAGCGAGCTTCTTTCCTTGAAGCACAAAGTACTGCACAGACCAACTAGCCCTCTTTATAAAGGAGTGACAGACCCAAGGTATTGATTATCATTCTTTGGAAAAACATCTTTTACCCTTCTGTCTCTCCCAGTGCAATGTATTTCTATGAAGTTTCCTGCCCCAACACCCCTGTTTTGAAATACTTGCAGCTATGTACAATAGCTAATTGATTTCCAGATGAGGGCCAAAGATGTATCTAGACATATAGGTACCCTCCACCCCCAAATAGCTTGAATGTGCTGATCTTCACAGCACACTAAACAACCCATTTCTTCTCCCTAGCTTTTGGAGAGAGAGGAGTTTGCTGTAAGCTGCTGGTATGAATCTGTGGTAAAGGGAGTGTTTTTCTGGTTTGGGAAAGCTGCTGTGTTTGGTTTTGTTGGTCTGTATTTTTAGAGTACACCAAAAGGAACCTGCCTAGAGCTTTTCAGATAGTCCTAAAAAAAATGCCTCTAGAAATCTAAAGAAGTAAAAATGTATTGGAGGATGGGGAATCCCAGCTTTCAAGTTTACATCTGTGCAAGAAGCAAAGGGACTGTCCATGGAAAATTACCCAAAGAGAGTATGAAAACTGTTACAAATATGGAATCAAGGGTAGAAAGTGGTAAGAACCCTCACTTACCACCCCCTTCCCAAAATAAAGACACCTCAGGCTATATCCATGCCCTACAAGGTAAAGCAAGAACACAAAGTTCTCCTCTTGGTTCAATTATTTGTTAAATAAAATGCAGTACTGTGTAATTTAGTATAAAAGCCTCAAGGGCTGAGTAGCACAGTGAATTCCTGCCTTACACTTTCACTTCTGATTATCTAGGTTAAAAATCTTGATTTAGGTGACCTAAATTGCCTTCCACTAGTTCCTATGTAACACACCCTCAAATCACTGTCTAGTTGGAAAATCACCTCTCACACACAAGTAGGAGAGCAGTGAATGTTGCAACATGTATAAACAAAGCCATGCAGAAGCCCTAGTCAAAGATGTCAAAGATAGCAGAAGCAAACAGCATTAGGTTAGTGCACCCACCTCCGGGCTTTTCTAGCCCTCTGGTCTCTCCGTTTGACCAATCAAAATCAACAGGGATTATTTGCCTTCACCTGCACTTGGTTTCTAATTTCTTCTCTTCCCCATTAAGAGTTTTCATCTGTGTTTCACCTAGATAGCTAAAAACAAAATCCTAATCCAAGCTATTAACTCTGTGGCTGCCAGACCTGCGTTCATTCTCCAGGTAAATGGACCAGGCATTCTTACTAGTGCATGATTCTCTCCAATGTGGGATCTACACCTCTTCCCATTTGTAAAGAGGCAACAAACACCTGCCAATTCTGATCCTCAATGAGAAAAAGCTCCCTATTTTTATGATTGTGTCACAACCATAAATATCTGTCTGGGCTCAAATGTAGCATTTTAAGGAGCCAAGTTCTCTGCTGGTGTAATTGGGTGAAACTCCATTAAGGTCAATGGAGCTGCACCACTTGACACCAGGACAGAACTTTGCCCAAGGTGTCCATATGAGAGAGGAAAGGGGGTATTAGTTACTAACTCCTGGATGTAAAGGGAGCAGGGGGGTTCTAAGGGAAGAGCTTTTAATTCCAGCTGCACTATTAATACTGCAAACAAAGCCTTGTCCTGCAAAACTAAATGGATCAGAATCTGATACTGCAAAAGAAAATTTTCATTTATACTCTCACCCTTTACACAGAGAGACAACACTGCTTGGGAGCTGAAAATAGAACAACATACCAATGAGGTTTTCCAGTTGGAGACCATTGCCCTTCCCCTCTCCCCTGTCTTGCAATTTAGTGCATCAGCCAAACATGTTTTATTCTAATTACGCTGTCAAGGGAAAGGAAAGAACCTGATGCATGAAAAATTATGACCTTATGTCACATGATCCTAATTTATAAATAAAACAATAAAATACTGCTGACACTCCACACACAGCCCAGAACTTGGAACATCAGTAAATCCCTTTTTAAAGGAATCTGTAAATTTACTCCATGAAGGAGATGACAGCACTATATATTGTAAAGCATAGCGCAGATAGGCCAGGGTGTCGGCTTTCTCACTCCTGACGTGCAGCACCCCCTGTTATTCCAGTCCTGGGTTCCCCAATCAGCTCTGCCAACGTAACTCAATGCCAGTTACAACACCCCTGCTATTTCAGTCCTGACTCTGGAACACATGTCCAATCGTGCAAACTTGCATGATGGCTTTGCTACAAGGATGCCTGGAGGTTAAACTGAGAAAGCCCTTGGATCTGAATGAGGGTGAAACAAATAGATTGGGAGGCACTCCAGGAAGCAAGGTCAGTCACCTTTCATTATGTCCGAGATGCTGAATGGGGACAGTATCCGTTAACAGATCATTTTAGTTCCCTTTTACTTGAGTTACTCAAATGTTCTGTCAAATAATGATCCAGATAAATTTCAAATAAAATATCCAGATGTTAGTTATACCTGACGGTAAGAAAAAAACTTCTGTTTTGCGTTGAAATGTTAAACTAGGAGTTGCCAACCTGAGCCTGAGAAGGAGCCAAAATTTACCAATGTACATTGCCAAAGAGCCACAGGAATACATCAGCAGCCCCTATTAGCTCCCAGCACCTCCCACCCACCAGCAGCCCCATCGATCAGTGCCTCCCTCTCCCTCCCTGCGACTCCAAATCAGCTGTTTTGTGGAGTGTAGGAGGCTCTGGGGGGGAGGAGCGAGGGCATGGCAGGCTCAGGGGAGGGGGTGGGAAGGGGTGGAGTGGGAGCAGGGCCTGTGGCAGAGCCAAGGGTTGAGCAGTGAGCACCCCCAGGCACATTGGAAAGTTGAGCCTGTAGCTCCAGCCCCGGAATCAGTGCCTATACAAGAAGGTGCAGATTAACTTCTGAAGAGCTGCATGTGACTCTGGAGTCACAGGCTGGCCACCCCTTGTTAAACTATTACGTACCATACTACTGATTTGTTCATTTTTGTTACATACCCCATTAGAAAGGCGCCTATCACAAAGCAACTCAGCAATACAAAATCAACCAGAAAGGATCAAGCAGCCCAAATACCCAGGCATATCGAAATGGGGATCAACAGACTCCAGATCCCACTCCTCACTCTGTAATTACTCACTGTTTGACATTGGCAAGTAGGTTAAGCACCCAATGCTTCAGTTTCCCCTTCTGTCACACAGGAAAATGGGACCTGCCCAGCTTTGTTACAGCAGAGCTTGTCCAATGATTTCAAACTCTCCTAATTAACGAATTATTCACCAGTTGGTGATGGGACAAATTCTGAATGATGTATCTGAAAAATCAGACCAGATCCTTAGCTGGTGTAAATCAACACAGCTCCATGGACTTCAATAGATCTGTGCCAATTTACATCACCTAAGGATCTGACCCATTGCATTTGACCATGTAGACAGCTAGTGGAACAGTGAAAAAAATGTATATGAAGCTGATTTATTCCACAATTTGTGCCCCCAAATGTCAAATATGCAATGTGAAAATACTATATGACCAGCTGTAGTACACGAGTTTGGAGATCCTTGACTGAAAGGTAGCAGATGGTATGGCCTCGCACAGCAGTGAAGTAAATGGAGTTATTTCTGACGTGCACCGTGTGAGAGGAGAATCAGATTCTGTAATTGCACAGATTGTTCATTGTGATTATTCTATGAGGGTGAAGGTGATGGGCTGGTTGGTATAACTGGGCCTGGGTTAGGAGTGGCAGGTGGGATGAGTTTCCATCCGTGTGTTGTAAAGAATTAACTGAACTATCAGAGCACTATCCACAACCTAAACTGCTCTTTCTTTCCCCAGTCCACCTAACTATAACATTGGGGAAGGCCTACACTAGAAGCGCTACATCTACTAGTGTTTTGGGCACCATGGAAACACTATCATTCTCAGGGTGTTAATGGGACAGTCATGAGGGAACATATTGCTGGAGGGGATACTAAGAAATGGGAAACAGGAAAGGGAATAGAGGGAAAATACTGGATTCTGATATTTGGATTTTAGACCACAGATGGGTGGATGGGAATATGGTGATGCCTAGGCAGTGTGTAAATGTCAGATGGGCGAGGGAGAACAAACTGACTCTGTTCCTTAGCCCACTTCCAGCAGCACGTGTCAGAGAGGACGCTGGGCTAGCCTAGGCTCTCGTTATTGGTATTTTTTTCTGTAACTGGTTTGTAATGTGGAATGACAAACATACAGTAAGGAAACCAATTTTCTTTTCTGAGTTAAGGAATTCAGGGTCCCTCAGCGTTCTCTGCCCATCTCTCAGGTCTCTGCTTCCCTCTGCACCACAAGCTCCTCAGAGCCAGCAGGGAAGCTCAACTTCCTAAGAAGGTAGGAATGTCCTCCTCAGACATTTAACGATGCTGCAAATGCCCATGGACATGAGAGAATGTGTTTAGTGAGTGAAGTACAAGGTGAATTACCTTCAGCTGCCCTTTTGAAGAAGACTTTGCAGCTGCCGCAAGTGAGAGCTCCGTAGTGGCATCCAGAAGCTTCATCGCCGCAAATCAGGCAAGTCTTCTGAGGTGGAAAGTAATAGTCAATGGGCAAAACGTGGTCCCTGCCAGCCTCCAGCCTTCAGGGATAAAAGAGAAAGGGAGCAAGATAAAGAGAGTCAACAAACATGGTCTAGGTGAGCTGTGGGTGAGCTCAGCATGCACTGCTTGGGAGACTGTTCACTTCAAAACACTAGACTCAAGAAACAGGAGGGGTCACACCTATGAAGACGGGAAGCTATAGAGCTGAGGCTTCACTCTGACAACAAACTAGTTTCATGCTAGTGTCACCCTGCTGACTTTGGCGGGGTGATTACTCTTATAGTATGAGTGATAGCAGCATCAGGCCCAGGGCTCATACTCAGTCCTGTCGTGCTGAGGGCTTCCGGGGATTAGATCTGTAAGGTGCCTCTTTGGAACAGGCCATTGTACAGCCAATTTAGCTGGCAGGACGCAAGCCCAAATGTGGTATAGCACTGCAAACACCCTGCATTTTAGGTTGGCTATTTGGGCCAAATCCATCAAAATCAGTGCTATTTCGCTGAGGATTAATTTGGCCCTTTGATTTTTAATCTGAACAATTTAATTTTTGCAATACCATCAAGCCTCTTGCAGGCGGCTCCTCTCCTCTCTCTTTCTCCCTGCTAGGTTTGGAACACATCTCTCTATGAAGGCCCAGTGGCAGCTGCATAGACCTTCTTTCAGCTAAGGATGGGCAGACAGGACTCCTTCCATCACTGATCCAGTGCAGATGGAGAAGCCCCTGTTAAAAACAGGAGGCACTTGCTCCCCTCACACCAGGTTTGAGAGTGCTGTCTCTGCAGTGCTCCCTGTATCTACTGGCCTACAGAGACAAAGTTCAGATCCAAACATAAACCCTGTGATCTCCCATGCAGTAACAATCAGGACTAATAGCTAGAACCGAGCCAGGGACCATCTTCATTTTCTGTCTTTGTACAGTGCCTAAGGCAAGGGGGGTCCTGTTCTGTGAATGGGGCTCCTACACACTAGGCAATGCAAATCATAAGTCATAATCATATTTTATGAAATAGTGAAGTTTCCATTGATACCCCAAGAGTTGCAAACATCCACGCCACTGAACCAATACCTTAAATGGAACGATTTGGCTCCATAACTCTCTTCAGTCATGTCTCAAAAACATAGTCCAAGAGGGGAGTGGATAGCTCAGTGACCAGCAATGGGCTATAAAGTATTTCATTACAAGGTCACTGGTATCAAAAGTGATCAAAGTTCATTGCGGAGTCAATCTAATTCCTCGCAGGCATAACAAAACACACCCCAAAAACTCAGCTACAATCACCACCATTGGCTATTCAGCTGACAGGCCAAAGACTGAACTTCTTTCTTAGACCTAGAGATGGCTCCACCTGTCAGGGCTAAGATCCCTGTCACAGAGGGAGAGAGAATGATGCTGCTGCTGCACTCCATGTGTATGGTACCCCCTTGGTAGAGAGAGGACTTCAGTCACCAGAGCTGTCAACCCAGCACTCAAATCCCTCTCAAACAAGCCCCCGCGACCCTCACTGCATAAAGAAAACAGCAGGGTGTGAAGCCCTGCCACAGCACTTCCCTTTGGTGAGCCAGCCACCATTACAACGGCCAGTGAAACAGCAGGACTTGATTATGCACAGAAGTGCTGTGCTGACTGGTAAAACACTCAGGCTGACAGAAGGAATTCTTTTAAACAAGTCTATCAACTAATGTAAAACTGTCCAACAGGCTGTGGGGATAGGCCCCTCTCCCCACCCCCACTGAATTAGATATTTCACCTAAACCTTCCCTCCTTCAAAGGAGCACTCTCTCACATCCCCAGTGCAGCCCTGAGGACAATATCTTTCCTTCCCCCACCCCAAAATCTCTATCCCATTTGGAATGCATGACCACCTTCAAGATGTTGTGACTGGCCAGAAAGTTCTTTGCAGTCCAGCCCACCAGTAATACTTATTAAACATCCAAGGGGATTGCACATTCCCACCCCATGCTTGCTTAGCATTGTTATCAGCTGTCAGCCCAGTGAGCAGGAGACAGGGCTGGTGAATCAAACCTGGGTTTGTAACACGCTAATACAGAGCAGGGACTGGGACAGAGCATGGGCGTGCACTAGGATGATGCAGTAACCCCCTTGTTTGTTTGCTCCAACTGCCAGTTCTGTCAAAATCATTTTGGACTGTCATTTCTTTAGGGCAGGAGTCATGTCATTGCTCAATTTGGGCCAGATTCTGCTGGCCCCAACTGAGTGCAATGCATAACAGCCTTCCCCTATTCACTGTACAGCCCACATAAGTGCCAACCCGAAAGCAAGAACTAAGGTGGCATGGAGGAGTGGGCAGGAGGTGAAGTAATAGCTCAATCTCCTCCCAATGCACTGGCCAGCAGAGCCAGTTGGCTGTGTGGAGTGAGGGGAGCAGTCTGCACCCCGCATAAAGATGTGGTAGTAGATGAGCTGCCTCTGTGTGCCAGAGGGAGCTCTGGAAAGCATATTATCTCCCACAAGCCAGAATGCCTCCTGCTTCCTCAGGGTAGCTCTGCACCTCACCCCATCATGGGCTATATCCAAATGGCACAATGTACAAATATCAAATTTCATTCAGAATAACAATACACCATGAAGTGCATGTTTTTCTTCTTATCTAACCACTTAACTGTCATCTTACACCTATTAATCTACAATTCAGAGACTTTTCTCTGACATGAAAATTTAAGCCTTTAACCTGTCCTCTGATATACACTGTGTGCGGCTGTGTAACTCACTAAATCATATATGTTCAGCAGCTGATTTTCAAGAAGACATGGCACGAAGACAGTGTATCAGAGTTACCAGATAATGGATGTACTGGCAGTGACATTGGGAAGTTATCTATCATATTTTATTGTTAGTTATTACTTATGATTTGTTTGCAGTAACACCTACAGAGTGCTAGGCAAATAATGCTTAATATCACGTAATATGGAAAGGGACGCTAACATCTGTTTGGCTCAAATTTTAACCTGCCTTTTCTTCTATCCATTTGCAAAATCCATATAACCTCTAGATCTAGCTTAACCCTGCACATACTTTAATAAATGTGCTACTGAAAATCAAACTAGGAGTGAGCAACCCTTCGATAACAATCCTGCAATCCTTACTGGGTTGAATAACCGTTACACACAGGAAGAAATGTTGCAGGATTGCACTCTTAATGTGAATAAATGATGGAGAAAACCAAACAAAATTACCAAGGAAACAGATGACAGTTTCAAGCTTCCAGGGAGCTGATTACAAACAATGAGGAAAATGTTCTGAAAACTCCCTCGAGTTTCCTATTTTCACTGTCCAGTGCTCCTGTCACTTACACAGACCTCAGAGGATAGTGACGCTTCCTAGTGGTTCCCCCTAGTCCCATCCACAACTGTAATCTATCATGGATTCAGTCTATATTTATCTGTCATTGGACTGGTTCCCATTAGCCTTTGCCCAGTGTGCCTGTGTGCTCTGCAGTATCATAGGCATTTCTGCACTTTGGCATATGATTCAAAAGGAAGCCTGGCATTCAGGAAGAGCTGCCTGTGAAAATAAGGCTTAATTAAACAAATGCACATGCATTATTTGCAGGTCCCAGTTCCCAATTTTTCCCACTTGAGTTCCAGCTCTTTATTATTTCATAATGGATTTATATTTTTGCTACTCCAAACTGATAGCACTGTCACATGAAACAGGAGTGCTGTTTGTTGTAACTTTCTTTATGAAAGTTTCACAATTAATTAGGCAAAGCAGGTTATTAAAAGCTTCTTTAAAATGCAGGGCTGAGATCCTGCATCCCTAGTCCCATGAGTAACCCCAGTGAGACTTCTCACATGAGTAAGGGCTGCAGGGTCAAACTCTTAGGCCTTGTCTACATAGGAAAGTTTTACTAGATGTACCAATGTAGTCGTACCCCTAGACTTCCCTTATTCTGGACACACTTACTCTGGTATGAGTGGTTTTTTTTAGTTTAGCTTAACCCCTTCCTTCTCAAGAGACGTAAGCTCAACTGAAAAAAGGCCACTCTTATACCAGAAGAAGAGTGTCCACTTCGGGTCAGTATAACTATATTGGTTTAAATTCACAATTAGATTATACCGACAAAACTTTCCCACGTAGAAAAGGCTTTGTATTCTGTGAACGTAGGGTCAAAAATTTAAAAAGAATGTTTACTATCAGCCACAAAACAGACTTTCCTTAAAGGACAGTATCAGTGCAGTCTGCCTTTCAACTAGCTTAGGGCCAGATTTTCAGAAGCATGCAAACATTTTTTAAAGTTTCACCCTTAAAGATAGAAGATAAAATCCTGGACTTATTGAAGTGAATGGGAGTTTGCTGTTCACTTCAATGGGGGCAGGATTTCACCTAATAGCTCAAAGGTCTAATTCTGCATTCACTTGCACTATTGTAAACCAGGGACACCACCAGTGAAGTCAATGGAGTTAGAGGGTGTAAGTGAGATGGGAATCAGGCTTAGCTTTGTCTCTGCATTTATCTACCTGATCTAGCTATCAGCTACATCATTCAGCAATGTTCTCACCTTTATGCCCCTCACCCCATAACTATACAGAGTCCTCCCGAGCTGCAGCTGAAGATCAAGACCAACAATTTAATTCTACAGTCCAAAGGTTAACTGAATTTTGGGAGCAATTTTCTCTTCTTTTTAATTAGATGTGGTGATCAAAATAAAGGCCAAGTTACACTGGAAGTTTCCTTTAGAGAAAAGTTTGAGTCTAAACTGGCTATCCATGTCCTTTTTATTAAAGAATAAGGAGCCACACTTCTGGGGAATATTCCATTGTGCAGTCACAGAACACTGATGATCTCAATTTACAAGGCTGTAAATTTATGTTCTCTTTTATTTGACAGGTAGATTAAATGGAATGAGATATATGCTTACTGCAATATAACTGCTATATATTATGCATGTGCTAATGCTATACACATTTTGTTACATTGTCCTCTCGTCCTTTCCCAACTTGTCTGTTTTTTCCACCCTTTGCATCCCAGCTGTTATAGGGATGGTGAACCCCCCTGGTGCATGGATTGTCTTCTTTGGAGCATGTCTGTACAGCACCTAGCACACGGCACCTGTCCTCAACTGAGGTCCCTAGATACTACTGTAACACAGGTGGCACAAAAATAACAGTTTTGCAGCAAATGTCCTCACACTGCAGGACTTGCTGCTGTCCTAGACACACCACCCATTTCTCTTTTAATGGTCTGCCATGTTTTTCTTTCCATTGGATAGAGTCTGAAATCTGAAAATTACTTAATTTATCCTTTTCCACATGGCAAATCAAGTTCTTCCTCCCCTTATCCTATCTATTTATTATGGAAAAGAAGTAAATATGCCTCCTTGTTGTTTACCTCTCCATTTCTGCAGCAGCTGTTTTGGTGATATCAGCACGAATGTGCAATCCTGGAACGAGCAATTTTTGTAGCTTAATTGCTTAAAGCTTCAAGGCAAGATAATCATTAAAGCTGGTCAGGCACAACACTGACATGGAAGATTTTAAAATAATTCTCAGCAACAGATTCGTGTGTCCATGTATGTGCACGTGTGTGTGCACATGCAGCTGGGTATCTCTATCGATAGGAGAGCCTTCATCCAGTCTCTAATTTTGCACACCCAGTTTTGCACAATAACTAGCATTTAGATGCTTAACCACTTGATTTGAGGGCACAAACAGATAGTTGGATTTCCAACAGTAGATACAAAAGTAGAGATCTTGGGTAGTAAGGCCCACTGGACCAAATTCATCCCTGGTGTAACACCACTAACTTCAATGAATGTATATCATGGAAGAATTTGGCCCCTGTTGCTCCTCCATTTGTTTAAACATCAGTGCAGCGTTATTGCGATCAGATCTGCAAAGCCAACAGAGCTTCAAAAGATTATGTCCTGCATCATCAACCAAACTGCTAACCAAGTTCCTGTCCCAGGATCTTTATTGCTGGAAGCCATTGTCAATGATGGATGAAGCAGAATGAATGCTACTTAATTTGATCTTAGAGGGAGAGCAGTTGTTTTTTATTTTTACTTGTAAGATTAAGATATTATAAAATGTACATGAATAAGTTAGTGAGACCGAACTAGGATAACAACATGCTGCTGTGGAAGAGTTACTTTATACAGCAGTGCTACAGAAAGTGGGTCTAACTGTGAGCCTAACATCAATGAGTGCCTAGTACAGAAATGAGGCTGGCAAACTATCAGGACATATTTAAATCTATAACTCCATGGCAAAGGTGGAAATTAGTTTCGTGCCTGCCAGCTGGGGCCAGACCCTAGAATAGGCTTAACTCACCTGCCAAGACCACATCTAATGTCTAGGCAAGGTGCATGTGCCTTTCTTGCACATGAGCAAATAGAACATTCAGATTACTGCAACCAATGCTTTGAACAGGCTCTTGTGGTATGTAGGTAGCAATTATTCTAGTTGTGCCAAAAGGGAGCCTCACCTTCTTGGCACCTTGGGATGGAAGGCAATGTGGTGAGCCTAGATATGCTAGAAGTTGTTCTAAGTCGACCCTACCACTAGTAAGATCATGAATAACCAACAGCAGTTGTAGTTCCTAAATCTCTGAACAGAAGGAATTGGCAAGCAGCAAGCACATGCTGTGTTACTTAAGACTCGTCCTCTATATAAATAGGCATTTCCAGTTCTTTTTAAAGTCCTCTGGTCTCACCCACTGCACACTGCTGTCCTCCTCCAGGTATAAACAAAGAGCTTCTAGCTGTGGACTCTAAAGCACACAACTGGAGTTTGAAAAAATGTGTGGCAAATGTCACAGTAACTTGCTAATTCAAAGAATGAAGATAGCGCCGTGCAAGCAGACACAACTTGTGTAGTAATGACGTGGGACAGAGATTCCAGACTCAGTTCATGACTAGAAGGCCAAGGTCAGAACTGCTCACAAGGGAGCAAAACAGCTTTCAGAGGGGAGATAAAAAAACAGCCTCTCTTGCTTCTTGGCACAGGAAGAGGACTTTTAGTATCATGCTGGCAGGGCACTGTAGGAAGAATAATACATCAAGCCATAGCTCAATCAGCATACAGATAACTTCCTCGATTGAGAGCTATTTATCCTTCATAGTAAGCATCTGTTTATCAACAGTTAATTTCTCCAAATAGCCCGACTTTTATAGCACACCCAAAAAGCCGGGCACAGCCATAGACGAGAACATTCTACCCCTCTGCCACTGCTCACACTAAACTTTCCACTTGAGTAATAAAACTTATATCCTTTTCAAGAGGAACCAAGGCACTAAGCTCTGCAATTCATCTTATGCAACGTCAAAACTCCTCATATGCTGTTTCTCCTGCAATGCTCAGGATCTTGTGATAATTAAGAGGGAGCAGGAAATAGCAGGTTTGCTTCCCTTCCATATCTGTGCGGCTCCTGCAGACCATTCCTTATCAGAAAGTGTCTCATGACTGTTTTATTGCTAGTAATTCGATCACTAAGCATCCCAGCATGCTAATCAGACACTATACACATCAGTAACATGGTCTATGCCCTCTATGATTCAGTGATAATCAACTGAACAAACCTTCCAGACCACCACATTTGGCAAAGTGGCCTAATCCTCCACTACAGCTGACACCACCAATACCAGTCCAGGGATCTTAAATGAGAAGTAATAAACTTGTGCTGATTCTCCCATTATTTCATCAGCCAAGCATTCTAACTGCAGTGTAATATTACTTAAAAGTGCCTGCTGAAAGATTAAACCATTCTGGATGACAGCGATCATGTCATTGGAAAAGAACAATGAGCCAGATTCTTGCCTGTGCCAAGTCTATCGTGGGCACAGCTGAGCTGGTTATGACTGCACGTTTCAGGGGTGCTCTCCACCAGCTGTTTATGACCCCCATTGGGCTGTTTACCAGCCAGGGATCATCAGAGTGCAGTAGCACATTAGTCACATACCTTCTTGCCCCAACATGCCGAGAGAGATTTGGCTGCTTTTCAGGCCAGTTCCACTGCCACTTCTGAAAATCTGGCTGATTGTTTTGGATTAGCAACCAAGCCATGAACTGAAAATGCACTTATTCTCGAAGTGAGAGGAGATAGCACTCCTGCCCCAGCTTAAGTACTGCTGTGTGTGAGTTACCATGATGTGGTCACTGGTAGTAAACATTGGTTCTAAAATGGTACCCGCCGTACATTACACTTTAAATAAATAGTACTTGAATAAGCAATGTCATGTCAGTGAAAGTGCAAGGCTCGTGCATGGATAAGGCAAGGCATGCAAGGATTTATGATTCGAGTCAAAATGCAAGGAACATGCCTAGCTTGAATACTCTTGCCTATTCCATGTACTTCAAGCATGAATGATCCAGGCACTTTTGTACATTGATATTTGATTGACATTAATTGAGTCCTTAATTTGTTGTCATTGTCTGAGCTGCATTGATTTAAATTCCAAGTTTTGCCTAGGATCTTCAAAGCATCCCATTCTTTAAACTGCTTTGAGTAGTTTAATCTGTAAACACACAGTCTTGAACACTGACTTTTGTTTCCCTTTTCTAAATAGCCTTGAGTTTGTTTCCAGACTGACCATCTCTTGTTTTTATGTGTGGCTACTGGGGTGGAAGTGGAAGACAGCATTCCTGTGAGAGCAATAAGTTTGGCGAACAATAGGTGCATGTCTGTGGTAAACACAAAACAGAACTTGGTCTTCATTTTGATATTAATAAACATTAGTACGATACTAAGGAAGTTCCAAACTGCTCTGGCAAGAAGACAGAGGGCAAACAGATCCAGCACAACTTCCTAATGAAGGTCTTCTAAGTCAGTGGGCCTCAAACTAGGGCTGCCGCTTGTTCAGGAAAAGCCCCTCGTGGGCCGGGCCGGTTTATTTACCTGCTGCATCCTCAGGTTTGGCTGATCGTGGCTCCCACTGGCCGCAGTTTGGTGCTTCAGGCCAATGGGGGCTGTGGGAAGCAGCACAAGATGAGGGATGTGATGGCTGCCCTTCCTGCAGCCCCCATTGGCCTGGAGCGGTGAACCGTGGCCAGTGGGAGCCGCAGTCAGCCGAACCTGAGGATGCGGCAGGTAAACAAATGGGCCCGTCCTGCTAGGGGCTTTCCCTGAACAAGCGGCGGCCCTAGTTTGAGGACCACTGTTCTAAGTAACAGTGGAAGCATCAGGTTTTGCAGCTGATATGGCAGTCATTTCTACAGATGGCACACATTCCTATCACTGGATTCAGAACCCCCCTCCTTACCTGGTTTGGTCTTGTATCTTTCTAACGCACTCTGTAGGAAGTACTGGCATACATCCATTATCAAACACTCTAAATCAAGTATTGCTTTTACCCTTAACACTCCACTTACAAACATTTGGCCATTTATTATCCAACCTGTACCGGATCCCAGTCACTTCTAAGAACCTATCTACAGTACAAGACCTGTGCTAGTTCATGGCTATCTGCCACGAGTAAGGGCATCTGATGTTATAACACGTTCTGTTTTCATCGCTGGGTGTGGATGGGAAATCAAGGTTCTGCAGTCA
This sequence comes from Chelonoidis abingdonii, assembly GCF_003597395.2. NCBI lineage: Eukaryota > Metazoa > Chordata > Testudines > Testudinidae > Chelonoidis > Chelonoidis abingdonii. The sequence continues at coordinate 81,935,583 of NC_133776.1, forward strand.
TGCTTGGAAAGAACAATTTAGCTTAGAACGCCACCTAAACGTCTGTGTCATGGTGTGTCCACCCCACACAGGATTGCAAGGGGTTAAGATGGTCAGGATGGCCAATTAATTCCCCAGGCTGCACCGGGAGGAGGAGCCAGGGAGCAGAGAACTAACTGATCGTAAGTAGGCTCAGCTGTGCAAGAACAGGTGGGGCCTGTAAAGCCAGGAAGGTGGCTACAGACAGGAGGATGCAAGAAGGCAGGGAAGTAAGCTGCAGCTACTCCCTGAGTGGAGGGAGTTGGGAGGCTGGCACACCCAGAGAGAAGGGAAACCAGATATGTAGAAAGAAGCCCAGGGAAACAGCAACAAGGAGCAGGACCATGCAGAGACTTTGGCTGCTTGTTATAGGGTCCCGGGGCTGGAACCCGTTGTAGAGGGTGGGCCTGGGTTCCCCTACCAGCCACTGGAAAGTAGCAAGAATGTTGGAGATGCCAGCCAGCCAGCAGGAACTGAATTCCCTGGAAGGGGAGGACTTTAGCGACCTGGCTGGAGGGCCTAGCCATGGAAGAGGAGACTCCAGCCCCGGGAACAAGAGGGGCTGCAGGGTAAGATGACATGGTGAAGACACCAGAGGGGAAGTGCAATGTCTCACAGAGCTAATTCCCAGGACGGCCAGCAGGAGGTGCTGCTAGCAGTGAGAGAAACATGTGACAGTCTGTGCCACTCCCCTTTTTGGACTGTCTTTGCACATGTATACAGAGACATTCTCAAAATGCTTCCTAGACCAGGGAGCCCTTTCCTGAAATATACCTTGGGAAAATAGACATAATATGTATCAGTAAGCAAACAAATGGGGAACTCGGTGACCTTATTTCAGCTGTAATCAGTAGCCCTTACACTTCCAGCCAACTTTTGCAAGGACTGTGGAGAGGGGAAACAAGGTTAAATGAGTGAAACAATAACAGCGGTCTATAGTTTTTACACTGGAATGGTTGGCTTGGCACATACATACCGCAGGCTTTGCCACATTTGTACAGCCTCTGTGGTGAGTAATGGCTTGCACAGTGCCTGGGGCTTGAGAACAGAAATTGTTGCAAAAACAGCACCCCGTGAGCCAATGGGAGCAGCATCAATAGCTCAGCCAGAGAGGGAAAAGATGAAACACCTGAGTTTGGCTGATATAGAATCCATCCATTAAGAAAGTCAAGCACAAACACATCACCATGTTACTTAAGACTGGAGCTCACCTGATTGCAGAGCATGAGAAAACAAAGCAAATAACAACCGATGCTGACAACCATAAGGCCATCACACCTGCACACTGTGACACCCTGGTGACTTGAAAGTCACCTGGAATCTCCAAGATCAAGACCTTGGGTGGTGTCCTTGGTGCACCACAGAAATGTAACAAGAGTTCTAGCTAGTTCCCAAAGAAACAATCTGTCCTGTGTAACATTTTCTAATTTCATTTAACCTGCACCTTTATCTTCAATTCTATACTCCATTCCCCATGGCAATGAAAGGAAAATGTGACAAAGGAGATCGGAAGTAATGAGATAGTCTTGATCCCTGTGTTCCATGGCCCCAGGAGACACTGCCAAAATGACTGAGGTAGCATTTGCTAAAGATCGCACAAAAAACATTAACTGGATGTTATTTTATTTCACATGCTGCAACAAGTTTGTATTATTGCTTAACAGGATGCTATTCTTATGGTCAGGGAGATAGTTAGTCTCCCCTATTAAATCATTAGGCCTTAATTGAATGCTTTTGAGCAGAAGATATGGGCACCTTGTACAGGTTTTACAAAGGCTATGTTTAAATAGGGGGCTTGATGTGAAACTCTCCAGTGGCAAAGGTTACACAGGCTAGTTAATTCAAAAGCAGTTCCAAAACCTGCATGCAAAGAGACAAATTCTGACTTTTGTTCCATCTCCACAGACCACTGGGGCCAATGGAATTGCAAGGGCATGACTGGGAGCAAGATTTCATCCTATGCCCCAAACATTCTGCAGGATTGCTCTTTTTTCTTTTAAGCAAGTGCATGAGCATGATTTGCTCTCTTCAAGGATATGCATGGTATGCATGGAGCTGAATAGGTGTTACCTGCTTCTTGGTGATAGGGGCCCAGATTTCTACTATTCTTAAACTTATATCTCCCTAAAAACACACACACACTACATTTCGTTAACTTTCAATGCTGTGACCAGCCAGCCTCCCTGATCACACATTGCACAGAAGAAAATTCCACACTGGAAAATGTGCATGAGAGAACTGGGTTTAAGGGAGGAAGAAAGGAGTGCAGAAAATGTGAAGGAAATGCAGTGCTGGAAGTGGAGTTCTGATCTGTACTCCCGAACGATAAGCATGTTACATTTATATAATGAGTGCCTTCCAACTAAATGTGTTATAACACATTTTGCAAACTTTCACTGGCTGGCTGTGCCAATAATTACCTTAATTCTGCTGTGGGGAAGATTTCTGTGACTCGGGCTGATGTGTGTGTGGAAATTACCTTGTGACCAAAGACCAAAGCTTGTCTCTGCACACATATTCCACCTGCATGTAAATATGATTTGTGTTGCTGCTGTATACATATGGTAATACCAATGCCATCCTGGGGCATGGCTTCACCCATAAATTAGTCAAAATGGCCTCTGTTCCTAATAGTGAGAACAAGACATATCAGCTCAGGAAAGTTGTGTTCTGGAACAGCTCCGAATAAACACAGTGACTCATGTTATGTGGCCTAAATTTCCAGGTCTGTAGATGTAGAACAAACAGGAGTGGGTTCCATTCATTGCAGCTCACCAATCTGCTGTAGATGAGTTAGTGCTGGCCCTCTCCCTAATTCCCAGGAAGAATCAAAGAACCATTTTTGCTTTGACATAGATCATACATAAGCAGGGCAACTGCTACACACGTAGAGTGCTTGGTGTGCTTCATGCTGCAGTTGGGACTCTAGGTGATGGGCAAACTTGCACCAGACATGTTCTCTATGTTAATGAAGATATACTTGGCAGAGGAACCCCAGTGGAGCCAAAGAGGAAAAAAAAAAAAACATTGCCAGTAAGGTGAAAGTAAGATTCCAGTTTATGGTGCAGGTATCTGCCAAACCCTGTCCAAGTCATAAGCAGAATCCTGACTGTAGCATCCCGAGTGATCATCTCTACTCTTTGCTGTATCTCATAGTAGAAACTCCACTGATCCAGAGCAATAATTATTATTATTATGGACAATAAACTTCACACATCTGTCTGCTTTAGTTATCTGTAAGATGCTTATCACCATGTGACCTTTTCCATGTAGCAGAAGTACAAAGTAGCATTTAGCATTATAAATGCCATAGGTCAGATCCTCAGCTGGTGTAACTTGGTCTAATCTTATTGACCTCAATGGAGCAAGGCGAATTTGCATCAGCTGAAGAGTGATATAAGTATGTACACAATTCACTTTGCCAACCAGTGAAGTGAAGCCACCTCTTGGGTGAAATGCAGCAGCTGTTTAAGAGAGTAACAGCAATATTACCCAATAGTTCAGAACAAGTGAAAAAAAAGGTGTAAATAGTATACCCAATTTGGAACTGAAGGGGTGAATATGCTAACTCCTTTATTCTTGTAAGGAGCATCATTGACTCTCTTTTTTGCAACACGATATTAATGTGAAAATGATGGAGTCTAGTCAGTTCAATTTGGCATGCTAATACAATACATTAAAGATATCAACCTTGAATGACAATTAGTAGAAAACAGGTGCTCTGAGTTCCATCTTCTGATTAATTGCTGCCAGGTCTGCCAAGGGGAAAAGGGCCCCTACTAAAATTCTAATTGCTATTCACAACCTACATGTAGCAAAAGCAAGGCATATTGTTTTGGAAGAAGCAACAGCTAAATTAGTTATAAATTGTCCTTGTAAAGGCTGACTTTGTTCTTTTGAGGGTTTAACACTCTGTATTTCTCTCCTGAGATCTTCTTTTGATGGATAAATTAAATAGGTTGCAGCACTATGCAGAACACATACTATTTAATGTTTACAAAGCTTTCTCTCTCTCATATGGTCTGAAAAACTAGCACAGGAAAAACCTGCTAGGGTTCTGTAGAAAGAAAGAGACAGAAACTGAAATGACCAGTCATTGCTATCTTCAGCAAAATTATTCCAAACTGTATTTCAGTTTTCAAGGAAGAGGGATAGGTGCTCACAGTCCACTTGGAAGCATACAGACTGACAGATCAACAACCAAGTGTAATGTCAAATACCTTTTAACGCTATGGCATCCCACAAACCTATCCCTTCAAACCAAATCAATTCCAGCCAAAAAGATTCAGTTGTTGGTAAAAACTTTTCAAAAAACAGTTCCTTAAAAAGACAGTCAATTTGAAAAGTTATGTTTCTGTACAAAAAGGTTGCACAACTATAGTTACAATTAACACCCAAATGACTAAGAGCTAAACAAGTCACCCAAGGGATTAATAGTTAAAAAGTCAGCAAAATCAAACCAAATAAATTTCCCTTTGCAATGTGTTACCTTTGTGCATTGGACACACTCTGTGGGCTGTCAACTTTGCTCTTTGTTCTGTGCAGTCATTTAGACAGTTTCCTTCTTGCTGAAAAAATCCGTATCAGAGAGCAGTTTTTAAATTCCTTATAAAAACATTAGAATTGTCTTTAAAAAAAATTCAGGATATATGATTTAAAATGTGCTCACTCAGAAATGGGATGATTTAAAAATTCATCAATTTCAAATGTTTTAGATTAGCTGTGTCTCTTTAAAACCTTGTGTACTCCAAAAATTTCTACAAATCAGCAATAAGTCGTAAGTAGGACCCTATCAAATTCATGGTCCATTTTGGTCAATTTCATAGTCATAGGATTTTAAAAATCATAAATTTCATGACTTCAGTAATTTAAATCTGAATGTTCATGGTGTTGTAATTGTAGGGGTCCTACCCCAACGAAGTTGCACGGTTGCAGTACTGTTACCCTTACTTCTGTGCTGCTGGTGGTGGCGCTGCTACCTTCAGAGCTGGGTGGCCAGAACCCAGCTCTGAAGGCAGAGCTGCTGCCAGCAGCAGCACAGTAGTGAGGATGGCATGGTATGATATTGCCACCCTTACTTCTGCTCTGCTGATGGTGGGGTGCTGCCTTCAGAGCTGAGCGCCCAGTCAAGAGCCGCTGACTTCCAGCTGCCCAGCTCTGAAGGCAACACAGAAGTAAAGGTGGCAATACTGCCCTTAAAATAACCTTGTGATTCCCCCCCTGCAAACCCCTTTTGGGTCAGGACCTCCAGTTTGAGAAATGCTGGCCTGTCCCGTGAAATCTGTACAGTATAGGGTAAAAGCACACAAAAGACCAGATTTCATTGGGGGAGACCAGATTTCATGGTCCGTGATGCGTTTTTCATGGCCATGAATTTGGTAGGGCCCTAATCATAAAATGGCACACTGGATTAGACCAGTGGGCCATCTAACCCAGCATCCTGCCAGATGCATCACAAGGAATGAATAAAACAAGGAAATTATTGAGTGATCCATCCCCTAATGTCCAGTCCAATCTTCTGGCAGTCATAGATTTAGGGACACCCAGGGCACACAGTTGTGTCCTGACCATCTTGCTTATAGAAATTGATGAACCTGCCCTCCATGAACTTATCTGATTCTTTTTAAAACCCAGTTATACTTTTGGCCTTCACAACAACCCCTGGCAATGAATTCCATAGGTTGACTGTGCATTGTGTGAAGAAATACTGCCCTATGTTTGTTTAAAGTCTGCTGCCTATTAATTCATTGGGTGACTCCTGGTTCTTGTGTAATATGAAGGGGTAAATAACACTTTCTTATTCATTTTCTCCACACCATTCATGTTTTTAATGACATTATCTACATCAGGGCTCAGCAATCTTTCAGAAGAGGTGTGCAGAGTCTTCATTTATTCACTCTGATTTAAAGTTTCACGTGCCGGTAATACATTTTAATGTTTTTTGGAACGTCTCTCTCTACAAGTCTATATATTATATAACTAAACTAGTGTTGTATTGTAAAATAAACAAGGTTTTCAAAATGTTTAAGAAGCTTCATTTAAAATTAAATTAAAATGTTGATCTCACTAGCCGGCTGCTAGTGCCGCGCTGGTCTGTGGGTCTGTTCACCTAAGGCCGCAGTGGGTGAGTGGGGCTGCGGCGGGACCTTCCAGCTGGGACTTCTAGGTCTGGCAGCCAGACCCAGACCGCAAGGGGCTGTTGGGGCTAGTGGCCGGACCCCAGATCAGCAGTGGGCTGAGCGCTCAGCTCACTGCCGCTTCAGTGGTTTCATCCTCTGGCTCCTGCAGCGGATCCTGGCGTGGCCGGTACCCGCTCAGCCGTGCGGTTTGGGGTCCCGGTCCTGCCCACATACAGTGGGACCTACTTTCCCTGGTTCTGCTCTTCTCTCTCTGCACTGAGCTGAAAGTTGGAGTGGACCGGCACAGGGACGGGGGTGAGGTCTGGGAGGAGCTAAAATGAGGGAGGGGGCTCAGGTTGGGGCAGGAGGTTTGGGTGTGGGGGCGACTTACCTGGGCAGCTCCCATGTGGTGTGAGGAGTGCAGGTGGAATTAATGAGGGTGCAGGGGCTCCCATTTGTGCTTAGAGTGGGGGTGGGGATGTGCAGGTGCATGGGATGTGGGAGAGCTGGGGATTGGGGGTGCAAGAATCAAGGCAGAGAGCTGGGGATGTGAGGGGGGTACGGTGTCAGGGTAGGGGGCTGGGTATGTGTGGGGGTGCCAGTCAGGGCTGGCGGTCATGCGGGGGTCAAGGAGTCAAAAAGGGCTGGGTGGTACAGGGCTCAGGGAAGGGGTGGGGTGTATGGGGGTGCAGGCTCAGCGACAGAGGGCTGGGTGTGGTGGGAGGGGCCGAAATCAGGCTCAGGGCAAGGGATGGGTGACTGCACCACCTAGAAACCTAGCAACCCACCCACACTCCGCTTGTCCCAACTACCCCTCTTTGGACCACCACCCGGATCTAAGCCTCTGCCCCGGGATCTCCTGGACTGCCCTGCCAGGACGCCTACCCCCTGACTTCCCGACTGCCTCAACCCTTATCCACACCCCACAGCGCCGAGACCCCCTAAACTCCCATGCATAATCTAATCGCGTCCCGCCCTGACAGGATCGCCAGAACTCTGGACCCCATACAATCCCCACCGCATCCTTGCCTGCCCCACCTCTCTCCACAACTCCTACCTCCTGGCAGTCCCCCCAGAATCCTGACTCATCCAACCCCCCCAGCCCTTGTCCCTCCTACACCCCTCCATGACCCACCCCACCCCCAACTGCTCTCCCCAGGACCTCTTGTCCTGTCCCCTGGACGCCCTGACCCTATCCGATCCCCCAAACAGACCCCGGACTCATATGCCCCATTCCAACCCCCCTGCTCCTGACTGCCCCCTCCAGAGACCCCACCCCTAACCACCCCAGTATTGACACCCCCATCCAACCCACCGCTGCTCCTGTCCCTTGACTGCCCCACCCCTTACCCAACCCCCACCCAGCCCCGGAAGCCAGTCCCTTACCATGAGGCTCCTTGCTCATCCGGAGCCCTGCCGCTGCCACCCCCCTGCGCGCAGCCCTGCTCCGCCCCACCCCTCAGAGCGCTATGCGCGCGGCAGCAGGGCTCTGGGTGAGCAGGAAGCGTCTTTCCCTCCCCATGGAGCCAAATGCTGCCCCGCGGGAGTGTGCAGCCCCAGCCCCCAGAGCTCTGCGCGGGCGGCGGCAGGGCTCTGGGGGAAGGCAGGGGAGGTGCCGGTGGCTTGCTGCGCTAGACCAGCGCTCTGGCACGGGACCGCAGACCCCGCGGCTTGCCGCGTCGGCAGGATTTTTAATGACGCGGAGTCCCAGCAGGCAGCTGCGTGCCATTAAAAATTGGCTCGCGTGCCAAAGCCATAGGCTGCCGACCTCTGATCTACATTATGAAAGAGCAACTTACAAATGTAGATTTTTTTTGTCACATAACCGCACTCAAAAACAAAACAATGTCAATTTTTAGAGACCACAAGTCCTCTAAAATGGTGGCCATACCATGAAGGGGCATATGGATGTTTAGCACATCTGGCACATAAATACCTTGCAATGCCAGCTACAAAAGTGCCATGTGAATGCCTGTTCTCACTTTCAGGTGACACTGTAACTAAGAAGTAGGCAGTATTATCTCCCATAAATATAAACAAATTTGTTTGCCTTAGTGATTAGTTGAACAAGAAGTAGGACTGAGTTGATTTGTGGTCTCTAAAGTTTGACATTGTTTTGTTTTTGAGTGCAGTTATGTAATTAAAAAAATCTACATTTGTAAGTTGCACTTTCATGATAAAGATATCGCACTACAGTACTTGTATGAGGTGAACTGAAAAATACTATTTCTTTTGTTTATCATTTTTACAGTGCGAATATCTATAATCAAAATAATAATATAGTGAGCACTGTATACTTTATACTCTGTCTTGTAACTGAAATCAATATATTTGAAAATGTAGAAAAAGATCCACAAATATTTATAATAAATTTCAATTGGTATTCTATTATTGTTTAAAAATGTGATTAAAACTGCAATTAATCACAATTTCTTTTATTGTTTGACAGCCCTACTTCAAATATTGAGTGAACTATCCAAAATGTGCACAAATCACCATGAAATGCATGATACGAAGTGAATTATTACTATTATAGACTTTATACATAGACAAAGAAAACAATCAAATACATGCACCTACTATACAGACATGGATACGACTTCCCTGTCACACAAGCAAAATGCTCAATAAGTATCCAGACTACTGGAAATTTAATTCAGTGCAGTATTATTCATGCATACAGCATAACCGTGCTAAATGCTTGTACAGCATTTAAGTTAGCAATTACTGGATATTTAGAAAACACTAGTTGTTCAGTATCATTAACAGAATTGACAGCTCCATGATAGATGCTATAGAGTGTGCTGCAAATACTGACAGTCTGATTTTAAAAGGATTGTCATTTGTTTTTCATGGACAAAGCCACACACTCCATTGAAGCCAATGGAGCTAGGTTGATTTACCCATCTGAGGATATGGTCCATAGTTTTCAATATAGATATGGGATGGGTTAGTTTACTTGATAATGTTTTTCTTTCCTGATAGTGTCCTCCTCCCCAGGTGTCGAACATGGATTATTACTCTGTTGGTTCAATCATACTGAAATTACTGTGGTTGGTTTTCTGTTTGCAATCATTTTGATTCAGGTAGTGTGTGTCTTAACAGGTCATCTTTGTTTGTAACAAGCCTCACGCATGACATTAGAATAGTGCTGGCTAGTTATCTGTCACTGCAAAGGCCAGAGAGCTATAATATAATATATGGAGATATACCTATCTCATAGAACTGGAAGGGACCCCGAAAGGTCATTGAGTCCAGCCCCCTGCCTTCACTAGCAGGACCAAGTACTAGGGGGAGGGCTAGCTCAGTGGTTTGAGCGTTGGCCTACTAAATCCAGAGTTGTGAGTTCAGTCCTTGAAGGGGCCATTTAGGGATCTGGGGCAAAAATCCATCTGAGGATTAGACCTCCTTTGAACAGCAGGTTGGACTAGATGATCTCCTGAGGTCCCTTCCAACCCTGATATTCTGTGATTTTGTCCCAGATCCCCAAGTGACCCCCTTGAGAATTAAACTCACAACCCTGGGATTTAGAAGGCCAATGCTCAAACCACTGAGCTACCCCTAGACAATAAACATTGTAGGGCACATGGTCTCCAGGCTCCAAGAGCTGATGCTCACTTGCAAGCATGAGTGCGGGGCAGCAGGGAGACATTAGAGCTCCATGATTCTGTGTGCCCTGGCCCCAGACCCAGCACATCTTAAAGCAGCCTACACGAGCATTACGGTCCCCAAGGGACTATATGACAGCTAAGCACACATGGGGGGGGGGGAGGAGAAAAACGCCCTGCGAATGTGGGGGTGGAGGGATAGGAGGGAGAGTTAAAGTGAGGTACTGAGACCTTGGGATTGGGAAGACAGCTGGCTCCTGGCTGGGAAGGAGGGTCCTGCTTCTGGGCCCATTACGGACCCTCCAAATCCCACTCCTTGCTCCCTGGCTCAATCTTGGGTGCCGTGATGGCAGCTCTAGCCCCTCTTGGTCCCACTCCTGGCTCCAAACCTGGGTCTTGCAGCAGCCACTCCAGTCCCCCTGGATCCTGCTCTCACCTCTGTGCACTTCCCCGTCACCTCCTGGACATGAGCAAGCTTATGTGGAGGTGCAGCCCCCAAAATGCTTCCATTAAAGGGGCTCCCCCCATTCCGCTGTCCTAAGCATAGGTGGTGATGAGTTCCACCCCATTCGTTCCCCCCACTAACATGCACTCTCTGTTGAGTTCCTGGAGGATAGATTTACACCAGCTAAGGGAACCCCACTCCTCCACTACAGAAATTCTCAGCTAGTCAGTTTCCTGAGAATCTGGCCTTAGACCCCCAGTTCTGCAACATGTGTACTTCAGATCTACTCAGAATGAGCAAGGGCTACAGAAATGGACCCCCAGCTTTACACTCTGCCCTCAAGCACATGTGTACAAACACCCACAGAAGAGAGAACTGGAGCCTCTACTGTGTGCTTGGAGGGCTTGTAAAGCTTTGAAGAGTTGCCAGGATTTATACATAGGCCTGAATATTCCAAACTTGAAGGATTTCTCCATTTCAGTGGACAATTAAATTGTTGGTGAGGAAATTAACGCTACAAAGTCAGCATGTTGACTGCTGGATAAGGCACTGAATGAAAGTAGACAGGGCAGGAGCAAAGCCTCTGTTTAAACACAGGTGTCATCAAAAGCTGGAGATATGTGGTAAGGAAAATCAGGAAACACATTCCCAACACTTGAAGCCTGAAGGGGTGGAATTAAGGCAGGTCCAAGAATGGAGTTACAAACAAAAACATTGCAGCTACAATGTTGCGAAGCTTCAAAACAAAGAGCATGCTGGCTATCATGGATTATTCCATTTACTTCAACCATAAGCAAAAGAAGGGAATAGACAGCTGCCGAAAGCCTGTCATTAGTATTTTAGACCTGGTTTACATTAGAAACTTTTTTTGGTATAGTTATTTTGCTCGTTTGGTTTATTTTACTCTGAGAACTGGCATTAACTATACCTGCAAAACACTCTTTTGCCATTATAAACTGCATCTCCACTAGAGTGTCTGCTGGCATAGCAATGCTGGCAAACTCTCTCTAGTGTAGACAACTTATACGGCAATAAGAACTTAGGCTCTTGGGGAAGAACTTTCTTTGAGTTAACTTATAAAAGAGGGTATTATCAATTATGATAAGCACATTTCATTACCTGTTGCCATCACAGCTGTAAATACCCAAGCATCTCAGAGTTAATGACAACTTTTCAGCTAGACCCCTATCTGACTTGCAACTTTGCAAAACTGTCATCAGCCCACAATACTATGCATGCACATGTGTGTGCCTCCAATTTACAGCTGTAAATGTCTGCATGATCGCTTTAAAAATTCTAACACCTGTGTGTGATCCATCATTGTTGCAATTGGAAAACCCACTGGGATAAAGAGTCGTTGGTAGATGCAAATTCTAATGCTTTGCTCATGCTGAAATGTTGGAAAAATGAATGTGGGTGCACAGACACACGCATGTAGTGTGTAATTTTGCCTTTGATATTAGTGCAATTTTACAACAGCATGAGCCAGATAGAGGCCCTGCTGAAAAACCGGATGGGACCAATAGGCTCTCACTTAGGCCAGTTTTACAAACGATTAACTCCATTGATCTCAACAGTTTCATTCCTGATTTACACCTGTGTGAGATGAAAATCAAGCCCCATGTATTTAAACAAATACTGGAGTTCTGATACACTTCGGTTCCACAGGATAGCAATATTGCAAGAGACCGTGGGCTTTGGATTCCTTTATAGGCACACCATCCCCCTGCTCTACCTGTCTGCTTCCTTCTTATAAGCAGGCAGAGAACTGAAGAAGACAGAAATTGTTTTCTCTGAAGCCTGCCTGCAAACCAAAACACAGTTGCTAGGTCTAATTTTAGGCCTCCCAGCTCTGAGAGTGTAGGACACACCTACTGAAAATTTAGAATAAAAGCAGAGCTAGGCAAAAGCCACAAAGTTCTATCCCAATCCCAAATCAAACCCTCTTAAAGCCTGAAGTTTCTCAGCTATAGAGCCCGATTCTCTTTTGCAGCTGCAGTGCAGCTGCTTTGTATCACACCATCAGTGGATTTGGGGTGAAAATCTGGCATAGCTGGTGCCTAGATGATCCTCCCAGTACAGGGGAATTCCCTGGTGGCATGGAGCTGACATACTAGCCCTCTCCCATCTTAAATTAAACTGGGAATAGTCACATGGATGGGTTGACCCTCCAGCCTGCTAATCCCAGACTGCCATTTCATCCCCTTTGAGCTGTTCACAACTGGTCTAATCTAGAGCGGCCTGAAGGATCAGGCCTACACACAGCCAGCCCAGGATCAAGTGAGCTTTGCACCTCTTTATGATCTGTGCCAGGTGGTCTCAGCTATAGCCAAAGATTAGAGTCATAGTTTTGGCTCAAATTCTTCTATAAACAAGAGAGAGGGCAAATCCATTCATCGCTCTTTTTTGTCCAAACCTGTCCTTTTAAGATGTTGCTGTGGATTTTCCGGCAGCCCAGGAAATCCTGATTTTCTTTACAAGTATGAGATCAAATCATGAGTGAGAGACTTTCTGCTTTTGTCCCAAGGGACACACAACAACAGCAGTCAAGTGAAATATTGAAAACGTACTAAAACCAGCTTCAGCAATGATGAAACCAGACACATTCTTGTTCAGATACTACAGAAGGTTGGCTGAGTTCTATCCAATGGCATAGGTTCCTAACCAATGAAGACAGTGGGGTGACATATGGAAGGAATGGGTAGGAAGGCTAAAGCACTGCCAGAGATACTGTCATAAAGACAGCACGTTAAACTAAGGCGCTTCTTGCCCATCTCAACGGGCTGCTAAGATACACACGTGCTTTCAAAAAAAAAAAAAGAGTAGGGGTGACCCAGGGTCCTGGCCAATGTATCCTCCGACTCTAAGGCAGATTCTAGCTGCTTGTGAACTGATGCAGAATGCAAAAGAGATTCTATGGTTACCTGCAGTGCTGACATCCAACTCACGGCATGTAAGTACTTGGAGATTCTCAGGTGATATGTAAGGTGGTATAAATCGGAGCCTCCCCTTTCAAATTAACTCCCTTAGCAGGCTATGGCTACACTACCGCAGTAAGTCGACCTATGCTATGTAACTCTAGCTATGTAAATAATGTACTTGGAGTCGACGTACCTTTGGTTGCATTACCGCGGGGTGTACACCGCGGGGGGTCAACAGGAGAAACTTGCCCGTAGACTTACCTTACTCTTCTCATCGGGGGTCGAGTACAGGGGTCGACTGGAGAGCGATCTGCAGTCCATTTGGAGGATCTTCACTAGACCCGCTAAATCAACCGCCAGTGGATCGATCTCAGAGCATTGATCCGGGCTGTACTGTAGACACAGCCATAGTTACAATGCATAGGGAGGGCTAAGCAGTCTCAGCTGGGGTAATTTACAAGCTGAGAAGCAGGAAGAAGGGGTATGTTGAAGAAGGGGGTGGGATACTTCCATTTATACTTCATTGCACTCTCCCTTTAGCTGCTTCTCTTGCTACACTCCTTCCTTCTGGGCACTTGGTATGTGTGGAAAGAGTCTCTGGGCCAAATTCACAGATTAGACATAAAGATGAAAGGGGTGTAAGTTACATGCTAATTACAAAATTTTCAACAGAACAGTTTGGCATCAGAGAATATAGCTTCATTCAAATCAAAACTTTCCATAGGAACATGTCAATTGTCAAAGCAAATAGTTTTTTGACTTTCTAGTTTCATTTTAATGATGTTGAAATGTTTCTATAAGGTAAAAATGTTTTGTTTTGACTTTGTCATTTACATTCATTTTGTTGTGACATATTAATTATTAATTTCAAGGTTATAGGTTATATATTGTATATTATATTAGAATATTTCATCATCAAAAAACAAACAAACCCTAAACACTTTGGCTATATCAAAGTGAACATTTTGATGTTTCTGAATCTAAATTTTTCAGAATTTCCATTCTGCAAAACATTTTGACTTTTCATTCTGATTCAGAATGAAAACAAATTTCAAAATGTCAGAATTTCTCATGGATGGAAATTCCATTTTCTGACCAGCTCTACCGGTTACTGGGTATGAGTCTAACTAAGGAACTCTAAATAAGTCTGTGAGAGCTTTTTTTGGTGTGATGTCCACGCTGAGGGGCCTGGAAAAAGGTGTATTGTACCAACTTAGACAATTCTAAATTATTTCAGACTTCCTTAAACTCAGGTCTAAATTTGTAAAGTGCACTCTAAAACCTAATTTCTATTCTGCGTGATACAAAAACTTTGCAAAATGAAACAGAAAAGATGATTATATGGCTTACTTGGAGGCTAATTCCAGCCTGGATTTCTGCCTGCTGATAAGGATCTGGGTATTACACCTCTACCCCGATATAACGCGACCTAATATAACACGAATTTGGATATAACATGGTAAAGCAGTGCTCTGGCGGGGCGGGGCTGTGCACTCCGGCGGATCAAAACAAGTTCGATATAATGCAGTTTCACCAATAACGCAGTAAGATTTTTTGGCTCCCGAGGATGGCATTATATTGAGGTAGAGGTATATTTACTTTTTTTAAAAAAAAAAAGACCATAGTATGCTAATATGTCATATGACATGTACGACAACTCCAAAAACCACAACATCTTGATATGGAAACACACACACAAAGGCCCAACTGAGAACACAGCTGGAACAACTGATTTATTCTGCCACTGAAAATTATCCATGGGACTCAGAAAATACCTAACATCTCCAAAGAAAGAAAGATGGTGCCCAATCAATCTCTGCCTCTGGAGAAAATGGTGGTCTCACCTTTAAACTGAAAGTAAGACACTGGAGAGACCAATCAAGGAAGAAATTGTTGAAAATACAGAATCTTTTCCCAAGTCAATTCACAAGGGACATGGTGAAAATACACATAGAGGGAAATAATCCATCTTCCATCACTGACAAATCCCTCCTAGTTGTGACATCCCTTATGGAACAGTAGCACGTTTTACATAAACTTAATAAACGTCATATTTTTATACTCTTCATATACTTATTTATGATAGGGCAGTAAGGATAATGCTTCGCATTCACACAGCACTTCACATTTTCAAAGCACTGTACAGATACTAAATAATTAATCCTACATGTCCATGAGCTGTGACCACGCAATGACTGCATTCCCCTAATCTCCCTGATCCACCCCAGCCCCCAAAAAGAAGGGTAATATCAAATGCTAAAGAACAGTTTACAACAGACCCTATCAGAGTGGCCTGGAGGAAACTCCCTTTTTTCTGACAAGGCGTAACCACTGTATGTGGACCATCAAGGTCCCAACTGGCATGGCAGCTGGGTTAATGTGCTGGATGTACATACATCAAGTCCACCCACTAGATGGAAGACCACTAATATTTTATGCCCATCTCAGTTTCTGGCCCCAGTGGGTACAGCTAATAGTCACCTTCTGATATGTTGACATTTCATAAATTTTAAGGCCAGAAGGGATCATGATGATCTTGTTTGATCTCCTGGATAACAGAGGCCACAGAACTTCAGTTAGTGATTCCTGCCTTAACCTTTGTGCTTCTTTGTCTTTCACTGACACCTGACTCAGAAATGCTTAGCTATATGTATGGGGAGGAACTTGGGAGCACTGTCTTTATTCCCAGAATATCTATACAAACAAAAGGGCTCCAGATCATTGTTTTAAGCGAATGATGAGGACACTACAGCTACCTGCCCAGCAGTCAGCTAAAACCATCCGGTGAACGAGATGAGCACATCTAAATATTTTAAGAAAATAATAGAGGTTCATCAAACGCATAAATCATAAAGGGCTACAATGCTGTTAGTAACAACAATCAATCTTGACTATCCAGATGAATAGGAAGCACAATGCAAATGGATCTGCCTTCTGACCTTCTCACAGATTCTTGTTCACTCCCATCAACCAGTTTCAGTGAATTTCGGAAGAGCTGCAGGAAGCTTTTGTGAGTTGATCTTTGGCTGAGTGGCAAATCTCTATTCTGTTGTTAACAGAATTGTGTAACTTCTGGAAAAAATTTTGAAAAATTAGATACCTCAACAGTAACAATGAAGTTCAATTTCCATTGTTCAGGTGTTGTTTGGGGGTGTCAAAACATTGCCATTTCCTCTGAAAGTTTAGCAGATCTGTCAATGTCCTTTCAAAACTAAATACACAGGGCCAACTTCTTAACTGACTTCAGTGGAGTTCCCTTTGGCTTCACTGGAGGATCCCCCTACCCTTGGCTCCCTAATCCTTACACCTTCCTAGCCCTTTAATCATTGCCCCCTAACATCTTAGCTCTGCATCAAATTGTAGCTCAAGCAAAATATGGTTCTGCTTCAAAGTTCTAACTTCCACACAGGTCTGCCATTACACCTCAAGAGCCAGGGTCCCATTGATTGTCTCCTCCTCCCACTTTAGCAGTCAGCAACTGAGGGGGTACAATTTCTTTCCTTCGCTATCAGACATTAGGCAGATGTTGTTAGTACAGGAAAGGAACACACATATGTGTACACATGTACTGCTTGTGCATACACATACATAACTCAAGAAAATATTGTTAATGGTTTGAAAAAACTCAGCAGCATGGTCACATTTCTCTGGTTAATCATTCTAATCATGTAGGCCAAAGGAAAGAAATTAACCTGAACAGTTTTACAAGTTACTTCTCTCTCTCAAAAAGGCAAAGTGGAACAGGAAGGATATTTAGTTCAAACCCTTCCCAGCAGCATTCTAGAAAGTGTGCAATTTCTGATGTTTCACGTTCCACATATACAGGGTGGCAGCAGGGAGAAACTTAAATGGTAAATTACTGATACAAAAAAACATTCCTGTACTCTGTTCTCAGCACAAGTGCCAAGGTCACTATGTTTTTTTTTTCTGGCATTTGGACCCAGAAAAGCAGCCAATGCAGCTAAAGTATGTAATGCCTGGCTCTTGAAGGGTTTGCAAGAAAACATCAGATAACATTAAAATATCATCTTTAAAAATGACAAAATGACAAAATGACAAAAATGACAAAAATAACAACACCAGGCCTTCTAAGGAGGAAAGTATTTCACTTTGACAAGGGAAAAAGAAAGTGAAAGGCTGATGATTTTCCTGGAAAACTCCTCGCCCCAGCCTCTTGTTCTAAAAGTTCCCCAGCAAGGAGCACCTAATCTGTGAAGAGAAAACTGTATTTTCCCAACTAGGGTGACCAGACAGCAAATCTGAAAAATCGGGACAGGGGATGGGGAGCCTATATAAGAAAAAGACCCAAAAATCAGGACTGTCCCTATAAAATCAGGACATCTGGCCACTCTATTCCCAACTGGCATTGCTTTGATCAGGTTCTGCTGATGACAGCCACTTTACAGAAAATGTGACAGCATTGGTGGTCTGGCAGTTTGAGTGGAGAAGGGGAGATAATCCCAGGGATGGATTCACCCATGGATTCTCTCAGTGCAAGCCGGAAGAACCCACGTACTCAGCCCCCAGCAATGGACTGTCTGTGGGGAAGGGAGAGTGCAACAGTACAAGTCCTGCAGTACTGGGGATGCTGAAGTTGGCTGGTAGAGACCATACAGTGGATGAGGCTGGCTCAGACAGGTACAGGGATGCCCTAGTACCTGTGGTTCCCCTAGTGGAGTCAATCTCGCTCTCTCTGGGGTGAATCCCCATCTGCCACAGATGCCCCTGATTTAAAAGAGGGTACAGACAAGTGAAATTCTCAGTACACGTATACAGCACGATAGGTGTACCAGGCACTGTTCAGAGGGTACAAGGTGCAATACCAGTAACAGGTGGTGTAGTCTGGGCTCTGGTAGCTAAAGTGTATTCAGAATACGTATTCGTATTACGCTATGTATTTATCCAGCTCAAAGGGGCAAAGTCATGCTTGGAGTAACTCTGCTGAAGTCACTGGAGTTGTCTTATATTCATAAACATAGGCTGCCTGCCCTCCCTGGCTAACCCACAAAAGAGCTGAGCAGGAGCTCTGAAGAGTTGACCTCGGCATTTGTCTGGGATGATGTTCTGACACTTACTCTTTTGGACTGTTTTTCTGTGGCTTATTAATACACAATCTTTGCTCCCAAGGCTGCCTCTTTATGATTCCATCCCACTATAGTCTGCACTGTGGCTCCTAATATCATTGCTCTGTGTGATCCCTCTTGCTCACTCTCGGCACATGAACAGTCAGTTTTGGGTACCTAACTGGGACCCTCCTATCCTGGGAAAAGAGCCATAAACTAGAACCCTAGCTCTCAGTCAGGAATGGACACTCATTTACTGCAGTGGGCCCAATTCTACCCTTAGATGGGGCTCTCACACAGCAATCACAGGGAACGCAATGCTTATGCACTGGAAGACAGAATTTGGCCCTGTGAGTTTATCTGGCAAGCGAGGAGCTAAGCAACATGAGAACTGTAGTCCTGATGGGAATGGTGCCTGTTATGTGGGAGTGGAAACTACTGGGTACAGTGGGGCATTAACAATTAATAAATACCTACTGTGCCTCTTTTTTTTCTTGGGTTTATGTTTTGTTTTTTGGGGGGTTTTTTACACAAGAGCAACTAGGCATAAACGTTATTTCCATTCGGTTTGCTTTGTCTGGATGATTTATCTTTGCTGCTTATTAGGATTTATTAAAACTCAAACTTGCTGGCTCTCATTATTTAACAATGTTTTCCAAGATGGAAAATTCAGTCATTTCTAACCAATTCAGGAGCTATACGGCTAATCCTGATCTTGCAGCTTTCTTCCCATCAGGCTGAAAACTTGGGAATACTGAATGTTCTATATAATATGGGGAAAGACTCTGTGCTGCACCTGGCAGATGGCACAGCCCAAGGGGAAAGAGGGCAAAGGTGGTTTTAAGACACTTCTGCACTGCCCAGATTTTGGGCCAGCTTGGGGCCAATGAAGCGCTCAGTGTAAATTAGAGCAGCCCTTGGATCCAGACACGCCTCTTCCCAGCTCCACACATGCGCCCTCCACTAGACAATGTAGGACAACCCCTGTAATGGGAGTAATTCTACCCCATAGCTGTGTAGGCACATTTATAGGCCCATATACTGCCTGGATGGTTGTAAGGGGCTGGAAACCAGCTATCCAGAACAGGTTGTGAGCTTTGTCGATTGTATATCCTTGGTTGTAGTAGCAAATAGAGGAAGTCTGGGACATTTTTAAACACCAGCATGTATTTTGCAGATTTTCAGGAGTAGGAGACTGTAGTTTTTTTTTTAACTTTTTAACAGTGACTTTGACTCATCTCAAATAACGAGAATCAGTTTAGTCTCTGAAAGGTATGTGAAAGTGATGGTAAGGGTAGTGTGGAATGCATCATAGGTAAGCAGAGAGTCAAGATTCAGGGCTCTGATCCACTCTAAATTGGCCTCTGTCGCAATGGTTTTGCATATATTGCTGAATTTTTTGTTATACGAGCCACAAGGCTTTACAGAAATAAAGGTCTCTTACTCAAATATTCTATCTAGGTTAGATCTGCAAAACCGAAGCTTAATTTACAAGGTATGTCTACAGTGCATAAAATAGCACAGGTGAAAGGCATGAGCTCTAAATGAGAACCGCAAAACCAGGGGGAATCACTACTTTGATATTCCGGTTCCTCCATAAGGAAATGGAATAGCTACTTGCAGTGGTATTTCTGATCTAAACTTAATGAATGTCTCGCAAAGCATTTTGAGGTCTTTAAAGAAAAATACAAATAAATACAAGTTGATTGATGACAACTGTATTACAGATGTTAAGAACTCATGTTAACAAGTCTTTAACCAAAGAAGACTTGGAGTTATTTTTCAGTGGAAAAAGCATAAACATCTGTAGCTATAACCAAAGACAACTTACAGTTCCTCCACACGTAGAGTCACAAGTGGCTAATAAAATGGAGTGAGGTAAGACAAGCCAGATCTTATGGCTTTATCCTTTTCTTTGAACCTTAACTAGTCCCAAATCAAGAGCTTAAGAGAGAAAGTGAGGTTTGGAATGGGCATGTACCACCAGAGCAAATGAGTGGTGCTAAGGCAAAAACAAGGATTGGGAAAATAAAATGTATATAGAACCTTGAGAGAAAGCTTTTGCATGCAACCTGTTCAGGTTCCTATTTTAATGTGTTAATCATGTTATTATTAAACTAAACCTACATAATGTGTTACTAACTATGCAAGACAAAGCTAATTCGGTTTGACTTTAAACCTGAGTAAGATATGTTCTTTCTTTATACTAAAAAAAACATAGCTGCTGCTGTTATTTTGTCTGTCACTCGTTACAAATACAGGAAGATAGAGGTTAAAAAACACTTTATTTAACATCAACGCATCATTTAAATAGATTACTGATACAGTCAGAAGAAAATTCATTTTGTTTTAACATATAATGAAGAATCATTCTGTTATTAATTATACAGTGTCAGACCCCCACTGGTGCATGACTGGTAATATATCTGAAAACAAATTATTGGCTTACACAAAGTGAAAGACAAGGGCAGAGTGATGTTTATTAATTTTATACCGAGCAAGATATGAGTTGATTTCTACAGTTGCTGTCCACTTTCTATGACACATAGGTATTGTTAAATTATTACACAGTCTGGCTAATTTCACAACCCTGGTGCTGCCTAAGGTAATGGAAATTAACCTTTTTAGCCTGGTGCTGCTAGAAGATGAACACACCCCTGGCCGTCCGAGCCACTTTTGGAGACACAATAGAGATGCCTCATAGGAATCTTGCCACATCATTGCAAAAGAAGAAGCTGCAGACAAAACGAAGAGGACCAATAGTACACCCTACTCCCTTTCGCCAGGGGGGGGGGGGGGGAGGAAGGGCGTGGCTGAGGGGGATGGGTGGGGTGTCAGAGGAGTAAAGTACCTGAGACAAGAATCTTCCGTTAATATTCTCCAGTCCTTCATCAACAGCTACAGAGGCAGTACATTCTTCTTCTCACCACAAACCAGAACTGTTTCCCTGTAGTGTCCACTTCATCCCCGCCTCATACAAGTTTAGCAGCACAATAATGGAAAGCTATTAGGATTTCTCTTCCTGGATGGTAAATGTTGGATAGGATTCACAAGAGCACATTACATTTGTGAATAGGGTTGGAATGACCGAGGTGCAGTTTGAATATTAAAATGATTGTCCTCGCTTTAAAAAGCCTGCCTCACACAGCTCACCTATTAATAAGATCTGTGACATTATCTAGTTCTGAATAGCATGAAATATGATGTGAGAAAACGGTTCAGGGAAGAGACAGGATGGCTTTCAAGTTGGTTTTGGATCATGTCGACGTTTCAC
>NC_133776.1:81957055-81963290 GCF_003597395.2 Chelonoidis abingdonii
TATCTATAACAACAAGGTGCAGATCATTGTTTGTAAGCGAAATGATGAGGACACTAACAAGCTACCTGCCGGAGCAGTCAGCTAAAACCAATCGCGGTGTAAGCGAGATGGACCACGTCGTAAAGTGACAATTTTATAGGAGAGAATAATAGAGGATCAATCTTATACGGCATATAAGGAGATTCTATGGACAGGCTTAGCAGTGCTTGTTTTCAGTATCAATCAATTTATATTTCTGGACTATCTCAAGATCGAATAGCATAGGCACTAAGGCCATGTATTAATCGGCATCTGCTCTGCTGACTCTCAATCAAGTAACCAAGGGCGGGAGGCTGACCCATTTCCGCGCTAGTCCAAACTCAGGTTCCGAGACTTGATATCTCGGAGAGCTTAAGGACAGAAGCTTTGTAGGATTGAAACATCTCGTTGAGCAGATAGGACAATTCTCTATGTCGCTGTTTAAACAAATTATGTTACTCTACGAGAAATTTGATGAAAAATTTAGTACCTCAACACATTAACAAGTGATAGTCTACACCTTTCCACACTGCTCCAGCGACGCCTGGTTGTTTGGGGTGTCAAAACATTGCGTCTTCCTCTGAAAGTAGCAGATCTGCATATGCGTCTCGTGCAAAATAAAATACACCTAGGGCCCCACTAACTCTACTGACTCAGTGAGGGTCCTTTGTCTTCGAACACAAGTGGAGAATTACGTGTGGTCCTCCTTCACCTTTGTTTGTCAAGTACAGAGTTCACCTGGCTCCAACCTGACACCTCCCTAGCCCTTTTAACTCAATGCTCGTCCTAAACCACCTTCAGCTCTGCAAATTGAGCCAACGCAAAATATGTTCTGCTTCAAAGTCTAACCTTCCACAAGGTCTGTGTCCATACACTTCAAGAGCCACGGGTGCCCATTAGTGTCTGTGCGCTCCGCCCACCTTAGCATCACAAACTGAGGGGTACAATTTACTCTTCGCTATCACATTAGCAAGATGTTGTTAGTACGGAAAAGGAAACAATATTGTACACCCATGGACTGCCCCTGTGATACACAACATAACCAAGAAAATTGTGTTAATGGGTTGAAAGAAACTCAGCACATGTGTTAACATATTGTGCTCGTAATCATGTCAATCATGTAGGCCCTAAGAGAGGAAAATGCAAGAACCTGAATCCAGGTTACAAAGTTCACTTCTCTCTCTCAAAAGGCAAAGTGGAACAGGCAAGGATATTTTAGTTCTAAACCCTTCCGAAGCCGAGCACTATTCATAGAAAGCTGTCGGTCAAGTTCTGAGTCTTCGAACATTCCGAGCACTCCATAGCAGGGTGAGCAGCCAGGGTAGAAACATTTTGTTTTTTTTTGTTTCGTGTTGGGTGCGTTTTCTTTTTTTTTTTTCTTTTTTTTTTTTTTTTAAGATGAACTTACTTGATACAAAAAAAACATTCCTATACTCTGTTCCCAGTTCACTATTGATGTTGTCGTCAATGGTCTACACTAATGTTTTTTTTTCTTGGCATTGACCCAGAAAAGCAGGCCAATGCAGCTAAAGTAGTAATCCGCCTGGCGTCTTGAAGGGTTTGCAGAAACATCAGATAACATGAAAAATATCATCTTTAAAATGAACAAAAGAAAATCTGAAAAAATAACAACACAGGCCTTCTAAGGAGGAAAGGTAGTTCCTCTGACAACGCAGGAAAAAAGAAAGTGAAAGGCGAATGATTTTCCTGGAAAGACTCCTCCCCACCTCCTCGTTGTGTCTAAATAGTTCGACCCAGCAAGGACGACCTAATCTGTGAAGAGAAAAGCTGTTTGCCCTACAGGGTTTTGAACAGAAGCAAATCTGAAAAAAATGGGACGGGAGGGGCCTATAATAAGAAAGAAGACCCAAATTCAGGCTGCCATATAAATCAGGCAATCTGGGCCACTCTTTCCAACTGGCATTGCTTTGATCAGGTTCGGCTGATGAAGCCACTTTACATGAAAATAGGTGACAGCACTTGCGGTAGGCTGGTCAGTTTGAGCTGGGACAAGGGGACGATATACCACGGAGGAGATGGATCACCGCAATGATCTCTCAGTGCAAGCCGAAGCGAACCCACGGACCAGCACCCCAGCAATGTGAGTCTGGTCCGTGGGATAGGAAGGGACGAGTGGCAACAGTACAAGTCCTGCAGGAGCGTGGAGTGCTGCTGAAGTTTGGCTGGTAGAGACCATACAGTGGATGAGGCTGGCTCAGACAGGTACAGGGATGCCCCTAGTACTGTGTTCCCCTAGTGGAGTCAATCTCGCCTCTCTGCGGTGATACCCCTGCTTCTGCCACAGATGCCCTGATTTAAAGAGGGTACAGACAAGTGAAATTCTGCAGTACACATACAGCACGATAGGTGTAGCAGGCATGTTCAGAGGGTACAAGGTGCAATACCAGTACAGGTGGTGTAGTCTGGGCTCTGTAGCTAAAGTGTATTCAGAATACGTATTCGTATACGCTATGTATTATCCGAGCTCAAAGGGCAAAGTCAGGCTTGAGAACTCTGCTGAAGTCACTGGAGTATGTCTTATATCACATATAACATGACGCTGCCTAGCCTCCTGGCTAACCACAAAAGAGCTGAGCAGAGAACTTCTGAAGAGTTGACCGTCGGCCAAGTTTGTCTGAAGGATGTTTCTGACACTACTCTTTTTGGGAAGTCGGTTTTCTCGTGGCTTATAAGAATTCAATCTGCTCCAGACAGTCTGCACTTCTTTATGATTCCATCCACATATGTCTCACGTGGCTCCTAAATCATTAGCTACTGTGTGATCCCTCTTGCCTCAACTCTCGGCACACATGAACAGTCAGTTTGTGTACCTAACTGGGAACCGGCCCTATCCTGGAATAAGAAGCTCACTAAACTAAGAACCCTGCTCCTGCATCAAGGAATGACACTCATTTACGCAGTGGGCCATCCTACCCTTAAGATGGGGCTCTCAGCACAGCCAATCACAGGGAACGCAAATCTATGCATGGAAGACAGCAATGTTTGGCCCTGTGAGGTTTTATCAGCACAGCGAGGAGCTAAGCCAACTAGAGAACTTGGTCGCCGATGGGAATGTGCCTGTTATGTGGGACGTGGAAACTACTGGTACAGTGGGCAATTAACAATTAAAAATAGGCCACTGGCCTCTTTTTTCTTGAGTTTGATGTTTGTTCTTTAGGGGGTTTTTTACACAAGAGCAACTAGCATCAAACTTAGTCCATACGGTTGCTTGTTCCGTTATTTCCATTCGGTTTGCTTTGTCTGGATGATTTATCTTTGCTGCTTATTAGGATTTATTAAAACTCAAACTTGCTGGCTCTCATTATTTAACAATGTTTTCCAAGATGGAAAATTCAGTCATTTCTAACCAATTCAGGAGCTATACGGCTAATCCTGATCTTGCAGCTTTCTTCCCATCAGGCTGAAAACTTGGGAATACTGAATGTTCTATATAATATGGGGAAAGACTCTGTGCTGCACCTGGCAGATGGCACAGCCCAAGGGGAAAGAGGGCAAAGGTGGTTTTAAGACACTTCTGCACTGCCCAGATTTTGGGCCAGCTTGGGGCCAATGAAGCGCTCAGTGTAAATTAGAGCAGCCCTTGGATCCAGACACGCCTCTTCCCAGCTCCACACATGCGCCCTCCACTAGACAATGTAGGACAACCCCTGTAGTGGAGTAATTCTCCCATAGCTGTTTGTAGCACATTTATAGGCCCTATATACTGCTGGAGTGGTGTACAGGGGCTGGACAGCATCCAGAACAGGTTGTGTAGCTTTTTCATTTCATAAGTATCCTGAGTTGTTAGTAACAAATAGAGCAAGTCTGGACATTTTTAAACATCTCAGTTATTTCTGGCAGGATTTTCAGGAGCAGGAGCACTGTAGTTTTTTTTTTTAACTTTTTAAACATGGACTTTTGACTCATTCTCAAATAACATCTGAAATAGTTTTAGTCTCATGAAAGGTGATTGTGAAGTGATTGTGTAAGGGAGTGTGGGAAAGGTGCATATAGTAGAGCAGAGAGTCAAGATTCATGGGCTCTGATCCCAACTCTAACATTGCCCTGTCGCATGGTTTCTGGCATTATAATTGCTGAATTTTTTGTTATAGCAGCCACAAGGTGCTTCACAGAAAATACAGGTCTCTCTACTCCAACATCATTCAGTCTAAGGCTTGATCCTGCAAAACCGATGCTTAATTTTACACACGGTGATGTCACAGTGCCTAAAGTCAAGCACAGGTGAAAGGACTGAGCTCTAAATGATGAACCACAGAAACCAGGGGGAAGTCACCTACTCTTTGTAATCCTCCGTTTCCTCCATATGGGAAAATGCGAATAGCTACTTTGCAGTGGTATTCTGATGCTAAATTAATGAATGTCTGCAAAGCATTTTGAGGTCTTTAAAGAAAAATACTAAATAAATACAGAGTATTATTACTACACTTATTACAAGATGTGTTGAAACTGATACTTCATTTAAAAATGTACAGTTTTAACCAAGAGGAACTTGAGTTTATTTTTCAGTGGAACAAAACATAAACATGCTGTAGCTATAACCAACAATACCTTTACAGGTTCCTCCAACAGCTAGAGTCACAAGTGCCTAATAAAATGAGTGAGGTAAAGACAAGCAGATCCTTAATGGCTTTATCCCTTTTCTTTGACACTTAACTGTCCCAAATCAAGAGTCCTTAGATGAGAGAAAGTGAGGTTTGGAATGGGCATGTCACACACAAGCACAGAGTGGTGCTAAAGGCAAAAACAGAGGGATATGGTGAAATAAAATTTATATCGAGAACCCTTGAGAGAAGCCTTTTGCCATGACAACCTTGTCAGGTTCCCCCTATTTTAATGTGCTTAATCATGTCATCATTAGAACTAATACCTACATAATGTGTTACTAACTATTCAAGACAAAGTCAATTCTGGTTTTGACTTTAAACCTGAAGTAATGTAACTGTTTTCTTTAACTAAAAGAAAACAATGCTGCTGCTTTATTTTGTCTGTCACTCCGTTATCAAATCCAGGAGAGGATGAGAGGGTTTAAAAAAAATTTTTTAAACTCAAGCATTCATTCAAATAGATTAACTGATACAGTCAGAAGAAGACATTTCTCATGTTTAACATTATAATGAAGAATCATTCTGTTATTAATTTTACAGCTGTCAGACCCAACTGTGCCATGACTGGTATATTCTGCAAAATCACATTCATTGGGCTTACACAAGGTGAAAGACAGGGCAAGAGTTGATCTTTATTTAATTTTTATACCTACAGAGATTGAGTTGATTTCTACATTGCTGTTACTTTTCTATAACTATAGGTATTGTTAAATATTACTACAGTCTTGCTAATTTCAACACTCCTGGTGCTCCTAGGGTGAATGGAAATTAACCTTTTTAGCCTGGTGCTGCT
The DNA here is from genome assembly GCF_003597395.2 of Chelonoidis abingdonii. Lineage (NCBI taxonomy): Eukaryota > Metazoa > Chordata > Testudines > Testudinidae > Chelonoidis > Chelonoidis abingdonii. The sequence continues at coordinate 81,962,492 of NC_133776.1, forward strand.
AGGATAACACACCCCTGGGCTTCCAGCCACCTTTTGGAGACACAATAGAATGCCTCTAGGAATCTTGCCACATCATGCAAAAAGAAGCTGCAGACCAACAGAAGAGGACCACATAGTAGCATCCTACAGTCCTATCCCTGTCAGAGGAGGTAAAGACCAGACAGAATCTTCCTTTTAATATCTCCAGCTCCTTCATCAACACAGCCAGAGGCAGCACATTCTTTCTTCCCTCACCACAGCCAGAACTTTTCCCTGCTATTCCCTACTCATCCCTCAAAGGCCTCATAAAGTTTAGCAGCACAACTATGGAAAGCTATTAGATTTTTCTTCCTGGGATGGTAAATGTTGGACAGGATTTCACAAGAGCACATTACTGGAATAAGGGTTTTGGAATGACCAGTGCAGTTTGAATAGTTGTAAAAATATTGTCCTCTCTTTAAAAGCCTGCTCACACACTCACTCTATTAATAAAGTATTCTGTGAATCCCATTACATTCTGAATAGCATGAAATATGATGTTGAGAAAACGGTCAGGGAAGAACAGGATGGCTTTCAAGTTGGTTGGTCATGTTCTGACCAGATTTTCACCCTGAGAAGGCACATTGAGAAAGGCTTAGAACACTAGAGGAAGATGCTTTTTAACTTCATTGATTTTATGGAACTATTTGACAGTGTGACACAGACCTCTTGGCAAAGTGGTCTCTGTTGTTTGCAAACATCTCTCACCTCAGACCTGACAAACACACTACACCCATGTCTTACATGATATTTATCCATAAAGAGTAGCAGGCAAGGTACC
>NC_133776.1:81964444-81994541 GCF_003597395.2 Chelonoidis abingdonii
CGTTATTTCCATTCGGTTTGCTTTGTCTGGATGATTTATCTTTGCTGCTTATTAGGATTTATTAAAACTCAAACTTGCTGGCTCTCATTATTTAACAATGTTTTCCAAGATGGAAAATTCAGTCATTTCTAACCAATTCAGGAGCTATACGGCTAATCCTGATCTTGCAGCTTTCTTCCCATCAGGCTGAAAACTTGGGAATACTGAATGTTCTATATAATATGGGGAAAGACTCTGTGCTGCACCTGGCAGATGGCACAGCCCAAGGGGAAAGAGGGCAAAGGTGGTTTTAAGACACTTCTGCACTGCCCAGATTTTGGGCCAGCTTGGGGCCAATGAAGCGCTCAGTGTAAATTAGAGCAGCCCTTGGATCCAGACACGCCTCTTCCCAGCTCCACACATGCGCCCTCCACTAGACAATGTAGGACAACCCCTGTAGTGGAGTAATTCTCCCATAGCTGTTTGTAGCACATTTATAGGCCCTATATACTGCTGGAGTGGTGTACAGGGGCTGGACAGCATCCAGAACAGGTTGTGTAGCTTTTTCATTTCATAAGTATCCTGAGTTGTTAGTAACAAATAGAGCAAGTCTGGACATTTTTAAACATCTCAGTTATTTCTGGCAGGATTTTCAGGAGCAGGAGCACTGTAGTTTTTTTTTTTAACTTTTTAAACATGGACTTTTGACTCATTCTCAAATAACATCTGAAATAGTTTTAGTCTCATGAAAGGTGATTGTGAAGTGATTGTGTAAGGGAGTGTGGGAAAGGTGCATATAGTAGAGCAGAGAGTCAAGATTCATGGGCTCTGATCCCAACTCTAACATTGCCCTGTCGCATGGTTTCTGGCATTATAATTGCTGAATTTTTTGTTATAGCAGCCACAAGGTGCTTCACAGAAAATACAGGTCTCTCTACTCCAACATCATTCAGTCTAAGGCTTGATCCTGCAAAACCGATGCTTAATTTTACACACGGTGATGTCACAGTGCCTAAAGTCAAGCACAGGTGAAAGGACTGAGCTCTAAATGATGAACCACAGAAACCAGGGGGAAGTCACCTACTCTTTGTAATCCTCCGTTTCCTCCATATGGGAAAATGCGAATAGCTACTTTGCAGTGGTATTCTGATGCTAAATTAATGAATGTCTGCAAAGCATTTTGAGGTCTTTAAAGAAAAATACTAAATAAATACATGTGTTGAAACTGATACTTCATTTAAAAATGTACAGTTTTAACCAAGAGGAACTTGAGTTTATTTTTCAGTGGAACAAAACATAAACATGCTGTAGCTATAACCAACAATACCTTTACAGGTTCCTCCAACAGCTAGAGTCACAAGTGCCTAATAAAATGAGTGAGGTAAAGACAAGCAGATCCTTAATGGCTTTATCCCTTTTCTTTGACACTTAACTGTCCCAAATCAAGAGTCCTTAGATGAGAGAAAGTGAGGTTTGGAATGGGCATGTCACACACAAGCACAGAGTGGTGCTAAAGGCAAAAACAGAGGGATATGGTGAAATAAAATTTATATCGAGAACCCTTGAGAGAAGCCTTTTGCCATGACAACCTTGTCAGGTTCCCCCTATTTTAATGTGCTTAATCATGTCATCATTAGAACTAATACCTACATAATGTGTTACTAACTATTCAAGACAAAGTCAATTCTGGTTTTGACTTTAAACCTGAAGTAATGTAACTGTTTTCTTTAACTAAAAGAAAACAATGCTGCTGCTTTATTTTGTCTGTCACTCCGTTATCAAATCCAGGAGAGGATGAGAGGGTTTAAAAAATTTTTTTTAAACTCAAGCATTCATTCAAATAGATTAACTGATACAGTCAGAAGAAGACATTTCTCATGTTTAACATTATAATGAAGAATCATTCTGTTATTAATTTTACAGCTGTCAGACCCAACTGTGCCATGACTGGTATATTCTGCAAAATCACATTCATTGGGCTTACACAAGGTGAAAGACAGGGCAAGAGTTGATCTTTATTTAATTTTTATACCTACAGAGATTGAGTTGATTTCTACATTGCTGTTACTTTTCTATAACTATAGGTATTGTTAAATATTACTACAGTCTTGCTAATTTCAACACTCCTGGTGCTCCTAGGGTGAATGGAAATTAACCTTTTTAGCCTGGTGCTGCTAGGATAACACACCCCTGGGCTTCCAGCCACCTTTTGGAGACACAATAGAATGCCTCTAGGAATCTTGCCACATCATGCAAAAAGAAGCTGCAGACCAACAGAAGAGGACCACATAGTAGCATCCTACAGTCCTATCCCTGTCAGAGGAGGTAAAGACCAGACAGAATCTTCCTTTTAATATCTCCAGCTCCTTCATCAACACAGCCAGAGGCAGCACATTCTTTCTTCCCTCACCACAGCCAGAACTTTTCCCTGCTATTCCCTACTCATCCCTCAAAGGCCTCATAAAGTTTAGCAGCACAACTATGGAAAGCTATTAGATTTTTCTTCCTGGGATGGTAAATGTTGGACAGGATTTCACAAGAGCACATTACTGGAATAAGGGTTTTGGAATGACCAGTGCAGTTTGAATAATTGTAAAAATATTGTCCTCTCTTTAAAAGCCTGCTCACACACTCACTCTATTAATAAAGTATTCTGTGAATCCCATTACATTCTGAATAGCATGAAATATGATGTTGAGAAAACGGTCAGGGAAGAACAGGATGGCTTTCAAGTTGGTTGGTCATGTTCTGACCAGATTTTCACCCTGAGAAGGCACATTGAGAAAGGCTTAGAACACTAGAGGAAGATGCTTTTTAACTTCATTGATTTTATGGAACTATTTGACAGTGTGACACAGACCTCTTGGCAAAGTGGTCTCTGTTGTTTGCAAACATCTCTCACCTCAGACCTGACAAACACACTACACCCATGTCTTACATGATATTTATCCATAAAGAGTAGCAGGCAAGGTACCTACAGAAAGTTCATGACTTGTCAAAGTTCATAATCATTGTGAGGTATATGTACAGATAATATTTAAGGAATGATGTATTTTACTGAAAGCATTCTTTATGGACTTGGAGCAGCAATCTGTCACCAAGAGATGTTGTATCTTGGTGATGACCCAGTCAGGCAAGGGAGTGTTGTCACCCTGCCTTGTTTGGCCAGTGATGCAATGCACAGCGCAATAGTTGAGCCTTGTGCAATACTAAGACTTTGAACGGGAAACCATCAGAGATGACAAACATTTTAACAACATAAAGGTAAAAAAAGAAATTTTACAAGACAAGGATTTTCCCTGTCTGACTAGAAACAAAAGGCTGTTTTCAGTGTAACACAGGGGAGGGAGAAGCACTCTGTATCCATTCACTGAGCAAACACCTTGTGAGGCACCGGGCTTTCACGCATGTTTGGATCCTGGTTCTTCAAAACCAGACAGCTCTGAAACAGGCTGAACTTCAGGGGGAGGGAGAACCTGCTTTACTAGCTAGGAAAGGTAACTATTGATAAGTGTAGACCCAGGTTCATGTTTTATGATTCTGTTTTGTATTTGTTTGCACTACACTCTCATTTCTACTTAAGTCCTTATTCTTTTTAAAATAACCTTCCTTTTGTTTTATAGTAAATGCTCACAAGCGCACAGGAGCAGTGGATAAGGTAAAACCGGGGTACACTGCTATTGGTGCAGAGGATCTGGAATTTCTGTGAGTAGCCAGTGACAGGGGCTGGATATCACAGTGAAACAATTCAAGGGGGCTCAGGGATTGGGGTGCACCTGTTGTTAGCCTGCAAGGAAAAGTTAGGGCTGGCAGAGCTCAGAGGAGAGAGTTGAAAGGCTGAAGGTGCAAGGAGTTGACACTCTGCTACCACAAGCATGACTTCTTCTCGCTGGAGGCCAGGGTAACATGGTGACTGACAATCCTGGGTGCTCTGAGAATCATCACAGGTGTCACAGACAAGCCCTTTGGAAGAGCCTGAGATGCTAAGGAATTCCAGCAAAGACTGAAAATATAACAGCTTTATATGACGAGTCTGTGTGCTGCATTAGGACAAAGAGAAGAGACACAGAATGGATTAAGACTATTACTGGGGTAAGGCCTACTATGCCCAATTCTTTCTGCATCGTCATAGACTCTGTGATGTGAAGAGTGATGTCTGCTGCCAAGGACAGACAACAAGGGGAAAAACAGGTTGCCTCATGTGCCACTAGGCAGAGGAGACTCTACGTACATAAATTACCTACAGGAAACCAGAAAAAAATACAACCCGGTAAGAAAACTGCAGTGGAATTATCCAAAATCAGAACTTAATTTGGATAACTGCCAACCTTTTTGAGATCCAGATTGGATTTGCCTTAAATCAGCTGCAATCTGAGTATAAATCCCTATATATTCTCAGCAACATTACCACGGCGAATGTCTTTCACAGATACGTTCTTGACATTGAAGCCAACATTGTCACCAGGCAGCGCTTCACTCAAAGCTTCATGATGCATATCAACAGATTTTACTTCAGTTGTTACGTTGACAGGGGCGAATGTTACTACCATGCCTGGCTTCAGGATGCCAGTTTCTTATTCTTTCAATTGTCACTGGACACTTGGGAAATCACTGGGATTCATCTGATGTCATTACATCAAAATGTTAATTTGTATGATTCCCCAGCTGGCTCCCCAGCAAACAATTTTCCTAACCAAACATCCTCACTAAACAGGCAATGAATAGGACATCAGGCAGCTATACTGTGTCCCACTGAACTAGAGTGGTGGGCAGGAAAGGAAAAGAAAATTCACTGGTGATGTCCTCATTCTCTAAACAAAATTTCTGCTTTCTAGTCTAAAACACTAACTGGAAGTTCATAAAGCCACCTGTGTCCCATGCTTTAGCTGGTTCAGCAGGTGATAATATCTAGCTCTTATACAGAGCTTTCCATTTGCAGAACTCAAAGTGTTTTATAAAGGAGGTCTCATTACCCCCATTGTATAAGCAAGGAAAGTGAGGCACAAAGCAGTGAAGTGACTTCACTAAGGTCACTCAGCAAGCCAGTTGCAGAGGTGATAACAGAACACAGCTCTCTAGAGTGTTGGTGCAGTGTTCTAGCCAACTGGTCACGTTGCCACTCCATGACAGTTAAATGCTAACATGGCTGTAGTTAAAAGGGCTACTGAAAGCCACCAGATTTTGTTTTTTAAACTCAAAACGTGGGATTCACCTCTCACACAAAATAACAAAAGGAACTTTTTCAGTCAATTATTCAGTCATAACATATTTTAGCATATCCCAGCATAAACGTCTGTGCAGAAGAGATTAAATCACAAGACAACTACAAGAAAACAAATGTACTTTTTTGTGATGGGGCAAGGCCAGATGGCTATAGAAAAGCTGTCATAGATAGATATATTAGCCCCAGGTTAAACAAATCCCTGGTACCAAGATAAGTAAATGGCAGCTGCTCCAGGTCAATTAAGACACCTGGGGCCAATTAAGAGCTTTCCAGAAGGCAGGGAGGATGGTAGGTTGATTGGGACACCTGAAGCCAATCAGGGGCTGGCTGAACCTAGTTAAAAGCCTCCCAGTTAGTCAGGTGGTGGTGCCTGATCTGACACAAGGAAGGAGGCCCTGAGGTAAGGGTGAAGTGGAGATTGAGAAAGTGGGGTCTGCTGTGGGGAAGTAGCCCAGGGAATTGAACATGTCCTGTTCCTAAAAGGTCAGCTACCATAGCTGATACTATTAGGGTCCCTGGGCTGAAGCCCAGAGTAAAGGAAGGGCCTGGGGTCCCCCCACTTTATCCCCTGATTAATCACTGACACTGGGAGACAACAGAGACTGTGCAAGGGAGAATAGCTTCTCCTCACCTCCCTTGCTGGCTTATGATGAAAATGGCTCAGTGGACTGTGACCCTTGTCTCTAGAGGTTAGGTAGAGGGTCACAGTGAGCCTCTGAGGCTAGTGAAATCTCAGGCAACGCAGGACCCACAGAGACAAGGACAGAGCTCCGTCACATTTTGTATACTTGATTAAATGACTTTGTATCCTATCACTCATATACAAAGTTTACTCAAGTTACATTTAGTATTAACTGTAGTTTAAAACTCTGATCCACAGCAAAACAACAACTGCTATTCCTTATAAGAACCCAGATCTGCCCACTGAGGGCTAATCCTTGATGGTTTTGGATAAGCAGGTACCTTCCGCATTGAATACATGACTGGGGCATTCATTACATTTGCTTTTGCCCACCACCTCAAGCAAAGCCCCAGCATCTACCTACTCCTATCCTTTACACAGCAATTCTCTGCAGCAATCAGGATTCTCCAGCGCTGAATAGAAGGACTGGAAAGCAAGGATAAAGTATGTTTAATGCATCATTATAACAAACTGTGCTGCCGTAGGATACAAAATAAATATGGAGTCATGTACTCAATTGAAAATAAATCTTTAGCATTGCAGCCACCCCCTTATCTATTAAGGGACCAATCAATCTATATTATCACTGACCAAAAAAACTTGGGTAGTGCAGAGTTGAGATTGCTCACAGGTATACATCACGTCTTTCTAGAACGTTGAGTTAGCAAAACCCAAACTTGTGAAAAACAGGAAACGAAAATTTAAGTGACACGTCTATGCAACCACAACTTTGCTCCTCTGGAGCTGGCAACAGCTACTGGGAGTTACCTGCATGCACACCAGCTGTGGTCATTGTGTTAGGTGTAGTTGCATTGAATGGTAGCGGGATTAGTTAGAGCAGCTTAGCAGAGCTGTAACTGTGACATGAAGTAATCAGGGGAGAGGGGCTGTGTGCCTCTCAAAAACTGAGTCCCTCTCCTTGATCCCTGTATATGTGATCAGAGGAAGGATGTGCATGTGTACCTTGAGAGATCCAATATGTTAATTTCACAGCTGATATGGTCAGCTGTGTCAGTAGCAGGGCAAAGGGGTCTTCTTTCCATTGGGATGTCACTGGGGCAGTTAGGTTGAACAGGAGTGTAGTCTGTGAGTTTAAGGATGGGTAAAGTAAAATTGTAGTGTTTGAAAACATTGTGTGTATATGAGTGAAGGTACTGAAGGGATTATAAAATTTAGCAGATGTGGTGTTTCTGTGGAGTAGGCTAAAGACATGTCTACACCACAAATTTAAGTCAACCTCATTTACGTTGGCATACAGCTGCCACAGTAATTACATCACTTGTGCATGTCTACACTTTCACAAGGAGCGCTTGCACTAACTGAACTCTCAGGGTGGGGCATTGTGTGGGATGCCTTCTGAAAGCCAGCAACAGTCAGTGTAATCAATGCATTGTGTTGACCTAACCACATCAACATTGACTCTATGCCTCTCATGGAGGTGGAGTTATTCAGTCAGTGTAGAGAGCGAGTTATGTCAGCGGGAGCAAAATTTTTGTGTAGATACTTACATAGTTAGGTTGATGTAAACTGCCTGGTGCTGACCTACCTCTGTAGTGTAGACCAGAGCTGAGAGTTTGAGTGCAGGGCATTCAGAAAAGTGCAAAGGCAGAGTCTGAATGCTTATTGGGGCAATGCTCAAAGAGGACAGCGTTAAGGTTGTGCAGGCACATATTTTCATGTACTTCCTAGTTCTCAGATGTCTGAGTGTTGCTGAACTTGGTCCCAGGAAAGGGCACAAAACCCCACCAGGTAATCTTAACTCTGTGGTAACCAAGCTTTTTGTCAGCAAATTTTGCATGTTTTTAAACAGAAATGTTGGTAGGAGTTAGTACTCATTTAGGTAGCTGTAGTTATCAGGTAGATTTGCAGCTGAGATGCTACTGTGGCTAGGTAATGATAACAACACTCTTAAGGATCCAGGGACTAGAACCCAGGTCCGCAGAGTCTAAAATAGCTGCTGGCTCCACAGGGTCATCAGGAGGCACTGCATAACACCCCCAGGGAGCACTGAGAATAGGTGTCACAGGAAGTACCGCCCAAGAAACCCACAGTGATGGTACCCTGCAGCCCTTTGATTGGCCAAATGCCCTATTTAACTCCAGGGGTTGCGCTAGGAAGTTGTGTGGGCAGCCATACAGACTTTAGCTTGCTGCAATGCCAGGCTTTGCATGATATCTGGGCTCTGACTCTAACCTGATTCTTGCTTCTAGCAAGATGTAGGGCCATTTTAAATTTGAAAGGAATGACGGGATATTAGAAAACACGAAAATTATCATTTTTATTTGATGGCTTAAATAGGGCATTAATGGAAATCCTTCATTTTTCTAGAGGTCACAATTCAGTAATCAAGCTGTTCGGTGTGTGGCAGCTTGGAATGAGTTACAACCTCTGTTTCAGTTTCTACAGAGTGTAACCATGCTCCACATCGCAAAAGCCATGTCGATAATTAACTAGCAGTTTACTTTGTTGCAGCTTTGAGGCCGCAGGGACTGAGTGGGGATAATGTTACGCCCTCTCTCCATCTTTATTTTTTTTTTTGGAGTTTTTTTTTTCCAAGACAAAGCTGAGTAAGTATTCAGCAGAGCAATGTGGTGCTGGGGGAAGCTGCACTGCAGCTGCCGTGTGCTGTGGGATGGTGACACTTCAGTTTTCTTGGCTGTCAGGCCACTTGTCTACAGGCTACGGATTTAATATCGAATTAGCTAAAATCGGTTTTATAAAACTGATATTATAAATTGCGACTTTTTCGATGCGCACATCTAGGCACAGTGAAATTCGGTGTTGTGGTGCTCATGGGTCCGAGGCTAACGGTCGATTGGCTGAAGCGTTGGCATTTGGGTAGCTCTTCCGATAGCTATTCCCATAGTTTCCCGCAGTCTCCCGCCCCTTGGAATTCTGTATTGAATCGATATTGTCGGCTGGTTGGTTTGGGTAAAATGTCATCAGTCATTCCTTCCTCCAGGGAAACATTCAACTGAACAATCCTGCGCGCCGTTGTTTCCCTGGTTGCCCTGGCGAGATTGCGCAGGTAGCACGGCAAACCATTGGAGCCCCGTTCATTTTTTTGTGTTCGGCACCGTTATGTGTACTGGGATGCTGCGGAGAGAGAGGCAATACTCCAGCGCTACACAGCAGGAGCATTCACATTGCTTTGCAATGATAGCAGAGGATGGTAGCCGGTTCGTTCTTTAGTGTATCCGGTTCTTATGCCGGAGATAGAATTTATAAGCTGGTAGATTTAAGGAGATGGACGGTTAGTAGATCTTCCCGCCGTTGGCTGAAAATCGGCCGGACCGAGCGCAACGCAAAAGCAAATTGGGATTGACTCACTTGGGACTGAGTCAATCCCTCCCTTATGGTTTCTAAAAATAGAGTCAGTCCTGTTAGAATAAGGGCAAGTGTATTAGAGGACCAGTGTATCAGAGCACAGCTGCTCCGTGTCAGTATTCACAGGGGTGCCCCTGCAACAACCCCACCGGTTGCTTCCCTCTTCCCCAACCTTGCCTGGGCTACTGAGGCAGTGTCCCCCCCCATTTGTGTCATGAAGTTATAAAGAAGAATGCAGGAATAAGAAACAGAGACTAGTTAGTGAGATAAAATGAGGGGGAGGCAGCCTCCCGGGGCTATGACAGTCCAGCAGTACAGAATCTTTTCTTTACACAGGAAAGGGAGGGGGCTGATGAAGCTCAGCCCCCAGTTGCTATGATGAAGACAGTTACCAGCCGTTCTGTACCATCTACTGGGAGTAACTGGGAAGTCATTCCCATTTCTACCCAGGCGCCCCCGGCCAGCCTCACTGAGGCCAGCCAGTAGCACTTACGGGCTGATGGCGACGACAGATATCAATCATATTGTACTGTCTACCACCAGGGAGGGGAGAGGAGGCGGATACTGCTCTTCACTGCTGCAGCATCGCGTCTACCAGCAGCATTCAAGTACACATAGGGTGACATTGAAAGAAGTCAAGAAATGAATTTCTTTCCCTTTTCTTTCACGTGGGGGCGGGGGGGACTGAGGAGCTATTTTCCCTGAACCACGCCAGACACTGTGTTTGAACCTACAGACATTGGGAGCTCAGCCAAGAATGCAAAAATACTTTTCAGAAACTGCTGTGGACTGTGGGATAGCTGGAGTCCTCAGTACCCCCTCCATCCATGAGCGTCCCATTTGAGTCTCTGGCTTCCCGTTACACTTGTCACGCAACGCTGTGTATCCTGGAGATTTTTTTTCAAACGCTTTGGCATTTCGTGTTCTGTAACGGAGCTCTGATACAACACATTTGTCTCCCCATACAGCGATCAGATCTAGTATCTCCCGTACGGTCCACGCTGGAGCTCTTTTTTGGATTTGAGACTGCATTGCCACCCGTGCTGATCAGAAGCTCCACACTGGGCAACAGGAAATGTAATTCAAAGTTCGTGGGGCTTTTCCTGTTTACCTGACCGCTGCATCCGAGTTCAGATTGCTGTCCAGAGCGGTTAGTGATGCACTATGGGATACCCGCCCGAGGCCAATAACGTCGATTTCCATCCACACTAACTGTAATCCCGATATGTTAATATCGAATTTAGCGCTACTCCTCTTGTCAGGGAGGAGTACAGAAAATATCGATATACAAGGGTGTTGTAGTGTGGACGGGTACAGCGTTAAATCGATTTAACGCTCTTTAAATCGATATTTAAACGCGTAGTGTAGACGCAGGCCTCAATGTGATATTTTAAACAGCATAAAACACACACTTTACAGTTAAAAAGAAGTTTATAGGTAAACTAAACAAAGCAGAGAAAGAGAGAGGTCTTCACAAACTTTTCAGCTAACTGAGTTCAGGCTGCCTCCTTCTTAGCGTACATCTACATTTTTTCAGCCAGCGGTGTGATTTCCAGCTCAAGGAGACATACCTGCACTAGCTCTGATCGAATGGCATCCTAAAACTAGCGTGTAAACCATGGTGGCGCGAGCAGCTGAAGGGGCTAGCTGCACTGAGTATGATCCCATGCAAGACAGCAGGCACATACTCACACCAGCTAGTTACTGTGGCTACTGTCTATTTTTAGCGCGCTAGCTCAATTGCAAGTAGTGAAGCCATGTCTCCTTGAGCTGGGAATCACTCTAAGTGTAGACCTACCTTTAGTGTTGCCCTCGTGGGATAAAGTCTTTGTGTCGTGATGTTGCATCGATTACAAAATATATTCAGAACTGTTAACATCCTTAACCTAATTTGCAGAATGTGGAACAGATCCAGAAAAATCAGCACTGGTGATAACTCTGCTATGGACTGCACACCACCTTGTAATCTTCTAAAATTAAAACTCTCCATGGGGAAATTTACCACATGAGCAGAGGTTCTCCACAAGGCCTACAGACTATTAATTACTAGAGCTGTGAAGCAATTAAAAAAAATAATCACAATTAATTGCACAATTAAAAAAATGTGATCCTGCAGTTAAACAATAACAGAATACCATTTATTTCAATATTTTTGGATGCTTTCTATATTCAAATATATTAATTTCAATTACAACACAGAATACAAAGTGTACAGTGTTCACTTTATATTTTTGATTACAAAAAAGAAATTGTACTCTTCAGTTTACCTAACAAAAGTACTGTAGTGCAATCTTTGTCATGAAAGTTGAACATACAAATGTGCAATTATGTACAAAAAACAACTGCACTCACAAATAAAACAATGTAAAGCTTTACAGCCTACAAGTCCACTTAATACTACTTGTTCAGCCAGTTGCTCAGACAAGCATATTTGTTTACATTTACAAGAGATAATGTGGCAGCTTCTTGTTGACATGTCACCTGAAAGTGACAACAGGCATTCAAATGGCACTGTTGTAGTTGGTGTCGCAAGATATTTATGTGTCAGATGCACTAAAGATTCATGTTTCTTTATGCTTCAGTCACCATTCCAGAAGACATGCGTCCATGCTGATGACGGGTTCTGCTCAATCATCCAAAGCAGTGTGGACGAACACGTTTATTTTCATGATCTGAGTCAGATGCCAGCAGAAAGTGTTTTGTGTGTGTGGATTTTTTTTGTGGTGGTGTGGATTCTATAGTTCTGCATCAGAGTGTTGCTCTTTTAAGACTTCTGAAACATGCTCCACACCTCATCCCTCTCAGATTTTTGGAAGGCACTTCAGATTCTTAAACCTTCAGTCCAGTGCTGTAGCATCTTTAGAAATCTCACATTGGTACCTCCTCTTGCATTTTGTCAAATCTGCAGTGAAAGTGTTTTTGAAATGAACAACATGTGCTATGTCATCATCCAAGACTGCTATAACCTAAAATATATGGCAGAATGTGGGTAAAACAAAGCAGGAGACATATTATTCTCCCCCAAGGAGTTAATTCACAAATTTCATTAACGCATGATTTTTTTTTAACGAGTGTCATCAGCATGTAAGCATGTCCTCTGGAATGGTGGCCAAAGCATGAAGGGGCATACAAACATTTTGCATATCTGGCACGTAAATACCTTGCAATGCCTGCTACAAAATTGCCATGCGAATGCCTGTTCTCATTTTCAGGTGACATTGTAAACAAGAAGTGGGCAGCATTATCTCCCATAAATGTAAACAAACTTGTATGTCTTAGTGATTGGCTCTACAAGAAGTAGGACTAAGTGGACTTGTAAGCGCTAAAGTTTTACACTGTTTTGTTTGAGTGCAGTTATGTTTAAAAAAAATCTACATTTGTAAGTTGCACTTTCAGCATAAAGAGATTGCACTGCAGTACAGTACTTGTATGATGTGAATTTAAAAATACTATTTCTTTGCTATTTTTACTGTGCAAATATTTGTAATCAAAATAGTAATAAAAAGTGAACACTGTACACTTTGTATTCTGTGTTGCAATTGAAATCAATATATTTGAATATGTGGAAAAACATTCAAAAATATTTCATCCATTTCAATTGGTATTCTATTGTTTAGCAGTGCAATTAAAACTGATTAAACACAATTAATTTTTTTATCATGATTGGTTTTTTTAGTTAATTGTGTGAGTTAACTGTGATTCATCGACAGCCCTATTAATTACTATTTATTTGTACTGCCATAACACGTAGGAGTCTCAGTCATAGACTAGGACTGCATTGTGCTAGGTGCTGTATAAATATAGAAGGAAATACAAAAGCTTACCAGCTAAGTATAAGACTAGAGACAGAGAAAAAAGGTACATATGGAAAGCTGCAAGGGGAAGAGGGGGACAAAAAGAAATAATGAAACAATATTAGTAAGTATGATAGGCAGCAATCTCAGCAGACCAGTGGCCTAAGTATTGTCAAGTTTGTAGTCCTCATGGCAAAGGCGAAGTTTAAGGAGGGATATGAAGGACAATGAGGTGGCTTTGTGGATGTTTTGGGGGAGTATACATCACTTCAGTGCCACTTAAGCCCATAGCTCTTGTGTGGAAGGTCAGCAGAGAAGTGACTGTAACTCCTTATGCATATTTGCAACGTTTTGGTCAGAGTCATGCATCTACCATATAGTTCCTTGGGAGCTATCAGAATGGCTCTACGGAACAACTAGTTTTCACTAAAGTGGAATGAACATTTTACAGTGGAACAACTTACTTTTAGAAAATACTGATTCAACAGCATCCAAATTTTTTTTATTTTAGTTTCCTATTGTAATTTATATAATAAAAATATCAATTACCAGCCCATTTACCAATTATAAAATTTACACATGACCAGAGTAGCAATTACCAATGAGCACACCAAGAACCAATTACCAAACCAATGAAAATAGCAATTACCAACTAGAATAACACTTACCAATTAGAATGCCAATTTTAAAACTAATTTATAAAAGAAAAGAGAATAAATTAAAATATACAATTGACATACATTTTATTTTATAATATAAAAGGCAAAATGCTTTGCCTATGTCATGTTGACTTTTATATTATAACTTATAATAAAATAAACATAAAACTTAAGTTAATAATGTTAATGCTTCATTTATAATTTTATCAAAATGAAATTATTTTGACCTCATCAAAACAAAAGATTTCAGTTCAGATTGACAAAAAATTGTTATAATTTTTAAATGAAACTTTGGAATCATGTTCTGCAGGAAATTTCAAAAGTTTTTATTGTGATTTGTAACAATTTTTTTTCAAACTTCAGAATTTTCTGCAGAACAGGAATTCAAATCCAACCAGCTCTAGATTTTACTACTGCACTCATCTGAACTAACCAGTTTTAATATCTGCTACAGCTCACAATGAAGCACTGGTTGTAAATAGTTATCATTCTTCTAGATTTACCACACTGTATTTAAGAAGTAAAGTAGAAGCAAAGACTTCCCACTCTTTCCATCATTACCACAGTAACCACTCCAAATATAAATCTTGAAATAAAAACTTCAGAAATTGTGGGTATGTTCTCCTCTCCGTGTGTGAGGGGGGAAAAAATCCATAAATATCTCAGCATTTCTCTCTGCTTCTGAGTTGCCCTCTCTCTCCCCTTACTATTATCTATTATGCTATAACACTGGGAGTTACATGGAGACATCAACATCCCAAACTGACCCCTATTCTCTTTATCAGGTAATATGACAGTCCTCTAAGATCCTCCCCACTTCAGTGGTGTCAGAGTTACTTCCAAGGATAACATGGCTCCTGTGTGACTGTAAAGTGAGCTCGAAAAGCCAGTTTAAGTGGAGCTGATTACTGTTGCCTTTGCCGAATTGGTGTCACAATCCCAAGGAAGTGTTAGCTCACTGGAAACACATACCTGTCATTAAAATATCTTTTAATTTGAAGTCTACCAATATACAAAGTTACAATTTCCTTCTTCTCTGTTACAAAACATACTCTGATTTTATTTAAAATATATCTTTGGTCAAGTATCTCCCCCCTCTTTCACTGTTCCGCCTCCTTCCACCACCACCATCTTAAGAGAGAACACTAAGGAGGACTCTCTAACCTTCAACCAAAAGCAACAAATCCTTTGCATATTTTCTAATTGTCTATGCTTAATACCTCCCACCCTTGTTGACGGTTCCTATAATACGCAAACTGAAAGTTTATGACAAGGCAAAGACTAGCTGAGCTGTGCAACACAAAGTGCAGTCCTTATTTTGTAATAGAGGAATGCCGTAAGAATACCATAAGCATAGATCATGAAAAGACATAAAACTGTACAGGTTGGGAACAGCTGTCACAACCTATTTGTTTACTATTATCTATATAAAGATACCAGCTAATACAAGACAGAATTCTCATACCCAATGCTACTGTAGCTAAAATGGATCAGACTTCTTTAGTGCTATTACACATTATTTCTCTGATGTCTTTGTGAATTCCCAGCCACTGCTTTCTATCCTAAATGCTTTGCGTATAGATTACCCTTTTGTTACTTACTGGGTTTAAGAGGAAACTCAAAATGGCTTGTCCATTTTACATGTCAGATATGAGTGTTTAGAATAAATTTCTTGCAGTTGTCAGATTTCAGAAATTCAAAGGGTGACTGAGACTATGTTGCCTTGAATGTTTTTCTGGTGCATCTTGTGAAAGACCAAACAGATGTTTTGTTTTTAATTACATCGTGGGATTCTAAGCACAGCAGTTCTAAATCTATGAATGAACAAAGCTCTACATCACATTGGTTTATATCCTGATGCATCTACCCTCCCTAACTGTAGATTTCTATACTAGCAACTTCAGAAGTACTACATGGAAACAAAGACAGAAATAAATATTTATCATTTCATGGTAAATATCATTTATTTATTTCAGTCTTTGGTAACAACTGAAATCACATGACCAAAAAATTTACATGATAGGTGGAGGGAGGTGGACAATCATAAACACTGGAAGCAAATACTTTTCCTTCCCTCATCACTACAGCCGAGAGCCTTTTTAACAGCAGAGGAAAAAACCTACAACTGTGAATACTGCCAGCACAATGACAGTCTACTTAATTCCAACACCAGTCTTCTCTGAAAATCATGAACAAGTTCATAAACAGAAGAGGACTCAAATGATTTACGTTATTAATTTTATGGGCCCTGCTGCTGTAGCAACATAGCTACACTATCCTGCAAAGTTCTGAGTGTCTCCTGCAAAGTACTGAGCACCAGACGGCTTCTATAATCTGGAGGTTAGATGCCTGAATTGAAATTTTATCTGTATACTTGCTATAAATCACATGAGCCATCCTTAAATAGTGGCAGCGGGGAAACGGCTGCTACTTTATAACTGCTGTCAGCTGAATTTAGGAGACCAAATTAAAATTAACAATGAGAACAAAACCAAATAAACATATCCAAAACACAGAATAAAAGAAACACACAAAACACAATTAACTCAAATCAACCAACTCAGCAGGGAACTAAGTAAACAACTAGCCTTGTGTCCTTCACTCTAACCCATCAAACACTAACTCTGAGAGACCAGACATGAGAATAAGCAGTCTCACTACCAGCCCTGAGTACAACAGCAAGAGTCTACCAGACAGGCCCTGAATCATGAGGAGCTAGGGCTAAAGAGAGCAGGTTTATAGGAAACCTTTAAAGTGTCACCTGGTTTAGTTCCCTACCCTACATGGTGACCAGATTGATTTCACAATTCATTAACTCATCCCTGACAGACGAAATGTGTGTCTGGCCAGAGACATGCCAGTTCACACTTAAAATGACTGAACAGTTATTTAAATATACAACAGGGCTGTGATCTACTCCTTTCACCCTGTGCTTAAAAAAATATTTTCATGGCTATTAGTAGAGAACACGTGAAAGTCCCTTTCTAATTATTATTAAGTGCTAAGGAAAACTCAGTTCAGAGCAAGCATCAACCTCATAGCAAAGCTGGTGATTTTTCCTTTTTTTGCAATTAACTGGTTTGCAAACACAGTGCCTCAGGCACTAGGTAGGGAAGGGTCTTGCCCAGGGCTCCAGAAGGCATCAGTGTCTTAGCCAGGTTTAGGACTGCTGTCATTTTACAGGGCAAAGAAAATATTAGTCTGGCATCTCAGGACATAAGGCTTGGCTGCAGAAGACCTGAACATAGTGTTATTGTGAAAACTGCAGCGCTACAAGCTTTGAACTAAGGGCCTGATACAATGTCCACTGAAGTCAATGTGAGTTCTTCCAGTAACTCAAACAGGCTTTGGATCAGGCTCAAAGTGCTAGAGACAAAACAAAAATCTGTCCAGGTATTATTATACTTGAAAATGGGCCAAATTCACCCATGGAATAACTCTACTGAGGATAATGAGTGAATTACAGCAGGGATTATTCTGATCCAATATAATCAATATATCAACTACCAAAACTTGCCCTTTGGTAGCCCACAGGCCTATTATGCCGTAAAATGATTTGTTCAGCTATCTTTTGTTACATTTTTTAAAAAAGCAAACTACTGGCAGAAAATAACAGACCCTACAGAATTCAATAACCATCATTATCAAAGCAAGTCCCAGGAACCATCATTATCAGTACTGACTTTTCCTGGCCTCCCAATCTTCTCCGCTAAATAACAAAAAAAAAAAAAAAAAAAAAGAAAAAAATCTATTTAGTGCTGATGGAAGCGACAGTTTGCAAGCACTTGCCAGAGCTAGGGATAATGCAGGTAGGCCCTGGGCAAACTTCGTCCTATCCAAAAGCTATGCCAGTGCTTTAAATCCTGATAAGTATCCCTGTTATTTAAGACCTAAGCATTTCCTAAGCAGAAGCTGACAGCGGCACAAAACTGGTTCTGTAACATGAAAACGTGCATAAACTCCCCTGTGAACTAGGCAGGGACCATTAAACTCATTGGTCACTAGTGGCCCAGGGAAAAGGGAACCCTAGGCTCAACCTTCAGAAGTGTTTAGGAAAATTTTTCAAACATGCAATACTGCATTTTTAAAGCTGTAGAAGCAACCAAGAGCTCAGATCTATTACCAAATAGTCAGTCAGACATCACTTCAGTGTTCTGAAAGGAGATGAAAAGTGATAATTAAGGGCTGAATTCCGAGCACCTTAAAAATTGCATTTTTTTCTCAAGCACCAACTGTCTTTGAAGTCAGTGTTCTCCTGCCTAAGAAAACACTAAGCTATACCTTCTGGATCTGTCCCCCCATGTGTAATCAAATAAACCAGATACTTTGACAGTGCTGCAAAATGACAGCCTTCTTTCTTACAGGGACAAATATGCTGCGGTTGTCCAGGTGTAGATTAGGGCAGAATCTGCTTCATAGTTTTTAAACAAAAAAAGGGGGGGAGGAAGTTAAAAGAAGGTGGTAAGGAGAGATTTTATTTTTCTGTAATGAAAGATAGGATTTAGCACATCAGTGATTTCAACAATTATCTGGAATTTGCTGTACATGAAATCTCTTTTAATAACTGTGGACTTTGAGATCATATAAGAAAGCTGGCCAGAATGGCAGGTTTCAGAAATAGCATTCTTCCATGCGCCACTTCTCTTCAAAAGAAATATTTACATAATATTACCATTTGCTTGAACAGAAAGGTCATGTTAGAAAAACAGGGGGATGATCGTGCTCTCATGAAAGTTCATAGGAATGTTGCTACTAAACAGGTGCAGGATCGGGCTCTGTGAATTCTAAAATAACCTTCCTTCACAGTCTCACTCGCACATAGAGTGGAATACTGATTACTGTTAACGTAAAAGAGTTTAGGAACATGGAAAAACCATCTGGCTCAATATGCTTGCCTCTTTTTTGGTTGATCTTACTAACACCTTTCTGATTTTATTACCAAATACCTCAATCTCCTCCACAAGTAACAATAATTATTATAATAATAATTTACCATTTGTATTACAACAGCACCCACAGGCTCCACGTAAGATTACGGTGCCATTATGCTAGATGCTATGCTAGTAAAAGAGTCTCTGCCCTGAACAGATTGCAATTTAATTTAAAAAAGGATATGACAAGTGAGTGTACCTCAAAAACAAATGGATGGGATGAGAAAAAGGAGCGGAGTGATAGTGATAGGAAATGTGATTACAAAGACTAGCTATATGCACAGGTAGACGTTTCTGAGTCAATTAGCCCTTCAGTTTACTTATAGTCTTTTCTTTCATCACCTGACCAGTGACTAATTCCAGGTGCTTATTATTTTTATGTGAAATAAATCTGCCCAAATCCCTTACTTATCCTTAGTTTCTAATTTTCAAGTCATGTCTTTTGGTTTGTGAACTTTCTGTCTTATTAATATTTTTTCTAGCGATCCCTTTCTTAATTTAGAAAACCTCCATTGTCACCTCAAATGCTTTAAATAACACCTCAGTAAATGAAACATCGTTATAAGAAAAAGCTATTAATCCACAGAATAACAAAGGCTTAGATGAATTTACCGCTTATAAGCAAATGATGCTGGAGCAATTACGTGCAACATGTGAAAAGCCTCAAGAGCAATCTAAATGGATTGATACTTTTTGTTTTGCCTTTTTAATATTTTAGTGAATTTAATGTACTACTGTGAGTCCAGCAAACTGAAATATTCTTTTTTATCGTAAGTGATACAGCACAGGCAGCATTAGTCTCAACCTAGAGGGACCAACCCTTCGGAACAAGTACAATAGTTCACCTCCTTTGCTCACTCACTCCTCGTCCTGTCCCCAGAGACAGCCAATAAGGGGGGGGGGGGAATGGTAGGGTGGTTTTTAAAGGTGGACATCCCAGCATCACAGAGAAGCAACTAACTTCACAGACGTGACTGAGCAGCCATCAGATGGTACCATTCAATGTGCTAGATTCAAACAATGACACGATGCCCAGGAGAAGACCCTGCCTTCCATAAGCAATCTTTTAAGCCATCTAGCCCTCCCAGATGTTTTAGAGCTGAAATAACCTAGTTTGTATCACAAATAAATAAATTGAAAACGCTGACACAGATATGGTATAACGAAATAAATCTATAACCCGCTAAGAAGCAAAGGGGAAAATGTGCTGATGTTTAACTATGTATGCAAAAGGCAGAATAAAAAGATTCAAATTTAAAATGAAGGCACATCCAAAGAGAACTGGGACAAAAGAGAGAGAGGAGACCAGTAACACATGGATGTGAGGTTGAAGGTCCAGCTTGATGCCACAGACAGACTGGCTCAGGGAAGAAGCTGATGCAAAGCATTCCAAAACACTTATTACTACTCCTTTAGGAAGACTAGCCCACCTCAGCATCTGTGTTGACCACAGCGTGAATGTAGGAGGATCTGGGTTCCACCCATTAGGGTGACCAGACAGCAAGTGTTGAAAAATCAGGAAAGAGGATGAGGGTAAACAGGCACCTATGTAAGAAAAAGCCCCAAATATCAGGTATGTGTCCCTATAAAATAGGACATTTGGATCACTCTATACCATGTCCCGAATGGATGACTACTTCTCCTTGGCACATTGCTGAGTCCTCTCACTAGCACCAAAGAGGCAGCACGGAGAATATCTTGTCATGACCTCAGGGTGAGAGAAGAGGCCCAGTGCAATCCACCTACAGAACTTGTGGCAACACCAGGCAGGTTGCGAGCCTCATCAGCTAATGATTGACCGTGCTTGGAAACATAAAGTGCTGTAAAAGTGCCAAGTGTGATCATTAGAGAGAGCATTGCTCACTGGAGGGAACTGAGGGAAAGAACTTTAAACTAAACACTCTGCTCATCTCTCCTCAGGACCCAACACGCCAAGTGTGTGCTTGGGGCGGCATGCCGCAGGGGGTGCTCTGCCGGTTGCCGGGAGGGGGGCAGGCAGGCCACCTTTGGCGGCCTGCCTGCAGAGGGTCCACCGGAGCCGCAGGACCAGCGGACTCTCCACAGCCACGCCTGCAGGAGGTCCACCGGAGCCGCGGGACCGGCGACCGGCAGAGCGCCCCCCGCAGCATTCCGCCGTGCTTGGGGCGGCAAAATGACTAGAGCCGCCTATGCCCATTTGAAACCTGTCACTGAGTACTTGGACTGAGATCACCAATTCATTTTACACAGTGTCTCAAACACTAAGTGACCAGAGAGAGATTTGAACTGGCCATTGAGATGTAAAAATACAGCATAGCCCATTATTAGTCCCTCAGCCTTCCAGGCACCATTGGTTTATATCCCTAATCGTAGTGATAGCGTCAGGTACTGAATTTTTTTGCCATAACTAACAATGCATTGAGGTGCCCACGGCTTCACTGTTATTTTGATCTACTTCAGACAGAGTGGTTTACTTCCTACTTTGGGCTCGATTTAACGGATGTAGTGACAGGATGAGGGGGAACTACTCTCAGTGAATTCCTTCTTGCAAAATATATTAAAACTCCCTTCAGATTTCTTTTGTTTGTTTAAAGAGGCTCCCCAGAGGATACAGAGTACTCTCGCATGCAATCTTAAGTAATTGCACTTCTAACTACATTAAAACACAGAGTTTAACTCTGAAGGAAGTATTATTATGAGAGCAAATTCACTTAGTTTAACTTCTTCCCGTGCTGTGATTAGTCTCAGGTTCTACTCAGAAAGAAGAACAGTGATCAGAGATTTTTTTAAAGTCTGACATTCAATAGGGTTCTATACTAAAAATGCACTGACCTGGGTGCCAGCCTGTTAGTGCTCTGGAAACAGATACATAACTAATTTAAAAGTAAGTAATAAAAGAAGTATGGATAGTTATATCATCTTATGGTGCAGTGATTTTTAGAACAGCAATGCAGGTATGATCTCCCCTAATGAGTGACAAGGAGCAGTGCTATAATATTAATCAGAGTAAAACAAAAACAAAACCACAAAGCTATTACTCCATGTAGGCGGCCAAATCAAATTGTGTATTGAGATTATGAGTTGTTATGATCTAGAGTAAGCACTGAATGCGAACCATCACCTTTTAAAGAGGAAACCCCTTCCATATACTTTGTGCTCTCTTATCTGAATCCACTTCATAATTCATACTGAACAGCTGTAGCCCTCTCTCCTAAGAACTTGCTCTGGGCTTTTTAGAGGGAATCAGCACTTCACAAATGCAGGGAGAAAAATGTCCGCTAACTTTTATAAGTAACTTCTTGCTTAAATAGCCAGGGCACCTAGTATATTATTTGCACCTGCGTGCTGTCTATTCCCCCAGCACTACCCTTTGGGACAGTCTGTTCGCTGCTGTCACAGTAACGTATATTCACTGGTGTTTAGTACGGGCTTCCGACGCACAAGGTAGTTTTGCTCGAGTGACTTTTCCGGGAAGATGCTGCAGGGCAGGGCAGGGCAGGGGCGTCCCTCGTCTGCAAGTGCCTGTGCGTACTTACCGCATTTCCCCAAAGGTCCCGGCATAGCCCTCCATCCAAGGGGTGAGTTCGCTCTTGATGCAACCGGAGGCAGCAGCATAGGGCATCCTGCCCACCATCCCTCCTGGGTACCACACGTCGGATGGGAAGTCGCTTATTTCTTGCCCCGGTGGCCCCTGGCTTCGCCCGCAGCCGAAAGGGCCAGCAGTTGCCTCTGCACATGGGCCGTAGAGCTGCCCCTCCTCTGCGAAGAACGAGTGCCAGGCTGGGCCCGAGGCAGGGCAATGGGGCGCCAGGCTGGCCATGTCCCCCCCATACCTGCACTGGGCAGTCCAGGGAGTGCAGGGCCCGTAGTCCAGGGGGTTCTCCAGCTTGATGCGGGCGTGGGGGGCGAGCGCCAGCTGGAAGTTGTAGTAATCGCGACCCTGGAAAGCAGCGGGCTCCTCCAAGCCCGGGGAGCCCTTGTACGGGGACAGGCTGTGGGGCACGTCTATGGCCAGGACGTTCTCGCCTGGCCCGGGGCCGCTGCCCGCGGCTGAGTGCCCTTTGAAAGAGGCCGGGCTGGTGCCCGGCTCTTCCAGGAGCGCAGCCCCCGCTGGGTTCTTGCAGTCCCCGAGCTGGGCGCCCGCTGCAGCCCGGGAGTGCCCGCCGGCCAGGGCGAACATGCAATCCTCCCGGGGCAGGAGCTCGCCGGGCGTCTCCAGCGCTTCCACCCCCAGGCCCATGGAGGCGGACACGGCTTTGCACAGCTCCTTGGCGCTGTCCCCCAGGAAGTCCTCTTTGGCCCCAGCCACCTCGCCGCGGCTGCCCCGGGCCTGGGCCTCCGGCTGCAGGAGCTGCAGGGCGCCCGCTTCGCCCAGGATGTCCTTGAGGTCCCCGGAACAGCCCTGAAAGGCGGAGCCCATCAGGGACAGGGTCGAGGAGGGGGTGACAGCCGGGCCCCCGTCCTCAGGCTGCAGCCCCTTGGCCGCCGGGGCGCACTGGCCCTGGGGCTGCTCCTCCAGAGCCAGGTACGCGGGGGAGCCCGGCTGCTGCTGCCGGGGGCTCTGCTGCTGCAGGCGGGCATCGGGTTGGCACTGGGTGGAGGAGGAAGGCTGGGGGCTGGTGCCCGGCTCCTCTCTCGGCGGGCCGGCGCCCGGGCTCTGGAACACCTCACGGACGCTCTGGAACAGGCTCTGGAACGCTCCCCGGAACGTCTTGCCCGCCGGCCGGGCATACACGCTGCCAAGTCCAACTTGCACCTCCATGCCCGGAGGGGGCCCGCGGGGCAGTCCGCCGGGAGCGTTGGGAACGAGTGCAAGCAGCGAGCGGAGAACGAGCCTTTTGCGGTCCTGTCCCCTCTCGTGCAGCTCGCTGGCTCGGGTCTAACACGGGCTCTGGCCAGCGAATCCCATCCTTTCCTACTCGCTGCGGGCACCACACGCTCGCTGGGGGTGGGGAAGGAAACCCTGGCACTAGCAGGTGCCGTCGGGATAGGACTCTTCCGACCGCTGGAGCTGGGGGCTGCTCGTTACTCTTTTGATCTGTGACCCGGAGAGAGGCAGAAGAGTGGGGGGAGGGGAGACCGGCCTACGCCGCAAAGCAGGTCCCGGGGCTTTGCAATAATTAAGCCGGTAACTTTTAGCAGGGAGGAGCGCGGCGCCTTTTTACAAAACGCTGCTGCGGCTGCAGTTGACGTCTCTCCTCTCAGCCAGAGGGAGGGAATGCAGCCGAGCAAACAGGGTGACCTGAGGTTAAAGACAAATAGCCACTAAACACACACACACACAGAGGCCACAGCCGCAGCTCCAGTCCCGAGCGGCCCTTGACCTCCTTCTTCCCCCGAAGTCTGCGGGCGCCGCTTAGCGCTCAGCTGGATCACAGCCTACAAATCGTCTCACGGCTGCAAAAATATTTACACGGCGCCCCAGCGAGACTGCACCAGGATCGGCGGAGGGGGGGGGGCAGCAAATTCGGAGAGGTTGTTAGCAACCCAGAGCCCAAATCGTCCAGGCTTCAAAGGGCCGCCACAGAGCTAGGTCTCGGGTGAAGCAACAAGTCCTGGGGAAAGGGAAAGCGCGTCTCCCCGAGCAATCCCTTGGAGCAGGCTCCGCGCGCAGCAGATGGCTCCCGGGGCTCTTTGCAGCAACTTCGGCTGGTTTCTCTTCGCCCAGTAGCTGAGCTTCTGCTCAGCCCCGCCGGGGCGCGCTGGTCCTGCAGAGCCTTTCCCCGGGGCTGTGGGAAGAGCTGCGTGCTGCGCGGAGTCCGAGAGATCACCGGCGAGTGCTGCGCACCGGACTGGTGCTGGGACTTTAGCTTACTCGAATCCGTCCCGCTGCTCTCTGTCTGGCTTCTGAGCCAGCAGAGCCGGCGAGTGTTGAGCCGAATTGGCAGAGACCGCGGGGCTGAAGAGAAGCAGGAGGGGCGTCAGTCAAAAGAGGCTCGTAATAAAATCCACCGAGATCACCCAGCGGTACTTTACCATGCTGGTGCGAACGTATGCCACGTACATATATATATACTGTGAGGCTCGCCTTTAGCAGGAGGACTCTTGCATTGTGTACACACACACACACACACACACACTAAAGTACACGTGCCTGCATCATACACATTCATACACAGGGCGCGTTCATTGCACGCGCATACACAAAAGCACACAAGTGCAAATACACACAGTCATAGGCTCGCACAGCATAAATGCATGGCACATACTAAACCACATGCGCAATACCTATGAACAATAACGTGTGTATGTATACATACAGAGAGAGAGAGAGAGAGAATAGGGCTGTGCAGTTTAGAATAAATGGAGCGCGTATGCTGGGTACAAAGGTGCATGAAATTACAGTACATGAGATGCACACACATATAGATACCCGTACAGAAGCACCTATGTTTACATCGCCTCAGAGATTTGCGTCTACACTATGTTGGCTCGTCCAGTAATCATGCCCAATTACATGTAAAACATAAATGCAGCTTCCACGCTTTCTAGCATATAGACAAATGTATTCTCCTGTCAGCAGTTTACCAGAAAAGCTGTAAGAAGGAGAAGAGGCCTTATTTCCAGGGCATAGGGAAGAACAAGCACGTAAATAGGGTGCAAGCTCCAGCCTGCAGCAAATCCTCATCCTGATACATTTCGGATACCCACGGTGGATTAGCTCCTTTTCTCTGATCTGCGTGACACCATCCCTTAAGGTAATAATTCGCTGAGCTAGATGGAAAGCGGGGTGGGGTGGGGGAGCAATGTTCATGAAAATCCTCATTTTCGTTTTTCACTGAAGATTTATATTCACTGAAATTTTCCCACCAGCCGTAATAATTAAGTTGTCTTTCTACCCGGTGAATCTACACACGTTTCGATTTACAGCTATGAAAGCTGAGTATCATACAGATATCGAGTAGCAAAGAAGTTGTCTTGCCATCATCTGAAAATGGAAGAGATACTTTTGTCCAGACAATAAACATGTCTTTTATAATCCACTAGTATGTACATGCCCCCCCCCCAACAATAATCACCATTTGTGTGGCGCGCACGAAGAGCGAATGTTTGCGCCTCTGGTTTCAGGTCACGAGTCGCTGGTTTCCCTGTAAGCACCTTGCCCGACGCTGTGCATCTCTCTGATGACATGATAACTGAAAGGTGTTCGCTGAAGCCACGCAAAAAGGGTCATTGTTAATTTCAGCTCCTTCAGAGACACTGGGAGCGGAGTGACACGTAACAATACATGCCAAACTGGGAGGGGGGAAGAGAATCGGTCAGGGAAGAATCAGGTTCAGATTTTTAAAAGCATATTTACAAAGAGTAGAGGGTAGCCATCAAATAGATACACATGAGAGTTGGCGATGTGCTTTCTGCGCCCTCAATATCTCCCTAACCTACGTGCAGGGACATGCTGGCCATGCCTGCGGGCCGTCAGTGTCAACAAACTGTCTAGCCACGGGCGGGCAGCAAGTTGCCCACCACTGGCTTAAATACATACTTTTACTGCTCTGCTTGTCTACACTTCGATCAGAAAACCGGCAGCTGTCCACGTGTCAGATTTCCCACTCAGAGGCCAGGTTCTGGCAGCCATACGCGGGGCGTTTTCGGGGCCTGCTGCATTCTAGTCAGGCACCAGCGGCTGGCTGTGAACAATCCCAGGGACGCAACACAACACATTGATTTAAGGGACGCATCAAACATAAATACTTTGGGGAAGGGTGAGGAGGGACATAATGTTGTGCCTCCTGTTGCACCGGGTGATGAAGGGCTGGGACGGGTGATTGCTCCTTGTTTCTATTGATTTTCTTTTCGTTATGTCATTACGCCCCTCCCGCCTCCCAATCATTTCTACACTGATCACGTCTGGACAACTCCCATTTTGGATCCGCACTCTCTCTAGCGTGGGCTGCCACTGTTCCTTAAATATAAATGTTTTCTCACCTATCTCATCATTTCTCCGGTGGATTTTGAAACTCAACCATTCTGCCCTCCAGCTCCTGTTCGTCTCTGGCCAAAGTGCTGAGGGGTACGCAACTTGAAAGCTTCACTAGCTCCAAAGAGCAACCACTAGCTAAGCAGAGGGAAACAGGCAATGGAGGCAGGAATACCGAAAGGGGAAAACAGGGAAACGTTTTAAAAAAGTTAAAAAGCACCGTTAGGTTAAAAAAAGAAAAGTAAATCTAATTCCCTTCCCCATTAACATACTAGATGATCAATAACAGTGTCCTTTTTTTATGATGAAGTCTCGTAATAAATGGTATTTTTGAAGCTACAGTTGCTAGAATATATGAGAATTTCCACTTTCATTACAAAACAAGTTTCTGGCCTTCATAGCTGCAGAGAAAACTTTGAAAAATGTGTCCCCAGTGAATCCTAAATGATGAAAAGCAGAAGGCAAATTACAAGAATCCCAAATTATTGTTTTTAACTTAATTTTAGCATCATTCTCTTTAATTTTGGGGGCTTGAGTCACGATTTTTTGATATTTGTGGTTGGCAGTGATGTGTTTACAACACAATGAGAAGTTTTAACTATTTTTAAGCAAGCAAAACACGACAGTATTTATAGTAACAATACTGTAACCCTTTAAACCCCTATTATATACAAATCTAAATCAAAGTTGGCCTCAGCTTCCCAAAGGTGTTGCTTTTGTTGTGTTTTACTTTCAATGGAATTTTAATTGGGCAGCAGCCATGCAAGCTTGTTACTTCCTTCTATAAATTATCAAGCTTCGGATTAACACCCAACTCTTTAAATTCTTGCAATCTAACAAAAGTCATTACTAGAACAGAAAGGAAATATTTAGCTAAAATTGCTGCAGGGTCTGGAGATGAGGCTGCCTTTGAGATGGATGTATAATTGATGCTGAGGTGATATCTAAGAACTGAACCTTTGTTTCTTGTTAATTGCTTTGTCATGGGAAATCTCTTCTATTTTATTCCACTCTAGCTATCAAATAGACCCATCCTATGACTGGATCCTGAATCAGTGGTTTCCCCAGGAATTGAAATGGGGCGGGGAGGTGTTTGAATTTACAGGGTGTGTGTGTGTATGTGAAATGGGCCGGGGAGGTGTTTGAATTTACAGTGTGTGTGTGTGCGCCGACGTTATCTCTAGCTTGCTTGCTAGCATGTATGTACCTGCCCCTGGAAATTTCCACTACAGGCATCTGACGAAGTGGGTATTCACCTACGAAAGCTCATGCTCCAAAATGTCTGTTAGTCTATAAGGTGCCATAGGATTGTCTGCTGCTTTTACATGGCACTAAGTCAAATGCCTTACAGAAATCTAAATATAATTACATCAGCAACTAATATCTTTATCAGTCAAACCTGTAATCTCATCAAAAATAAAGTTAGCCTAACAAGATCTATTTTCCATAAACTCAGGTTGACTGGCATTATATTATTCTCCTTTCATATCAGCTGTTCCATTATTTTTCCCTGGATCAGTGTCAGGCTTATGATGATGCAGATTATCCTGTTTACCCTTTTTTAATATTGGCTCAACATTAGCTTTCTTCCAGTCTTCTGGAACTTCTGTAGTAGTCCAAGATTTATTGAAAAATTAACATTAGTTGTCCAGCAAGCTCCTGCTCATATAAAACTCTTGGATGTAAGTTAGTGGGATGCAGTGTATTCCCCAGGAATTGAAATTAGTGCAGGTGTTCGAATTTACGGAGGAGGGCAGAGCCAATGAGGGGTGAGACCGTAAGGGTGAAGATGGCCTGTATGGCACCATAGTAAAAATTGAAAAATTTCTAATGACTATTTTATTAGATTTAACTCATGTTTTTAAATCATCACACAAATTAAAGTTGACTACACAAGCCTTCTATAGAAGCACTACATCTACATCCTTTTTGGTTTCTTATTATAATTTTGCACAACTCTGTTAATGAACTTCTTGAATGCAATGTGCTCATCTTTGGTGGCTTGTCGTGTGTCCGGTACTTCCATTCCTTCAATTGATATGCTCCGTAGTTTATTCACATGATCAGGCAGAAGGCAACTTCTTGCAGAGCACAAAATTCTATTCAGTGATGAAAAAGAATGCTCAACTATAGCTGTTGTTACTGGAGTAGCAAGAGATGAATTCCTACTTCTTTCATCCCAGGAAACATAGCATGAAGATTGGGTCGAGCCACTAGTGATGAATAAAAAGAAGTTGAAGTCAAATCTTCATTCATTCATCATATGATATTCCACTCTGTGTTCAAATTCTCTATTCTGTCCTGAGCACATGGCAGCCCCATTGCTGGTAGTGCCTCACTCCACTCAACTGTTGGTGTTTTATAGGACAGGGATCTGTAAAAGCTACAGAGAGGTTGAGTAGAATCTAGATGTCGCTGTTGTAGATTTTTAAAAATCAAGTCTGTGTCCTTTTTCAGTTGTCTTAAGAAACACTTCTTGGCCTCTTCACTTAAGGATTCAATATAAATGCCTTCATTAGTCAACTTCTTAACTGATGTCTTTGCTTCTTCCAGTACTTTTTCAATAGATAGCTCTCTGATTGATCCAAATGTAGCTTCTACTGCTGGACAAAGACCTACTACTGTTGTAGCAGATGCCAGGATGGCATTGTTTAATGACTCAAGTGGTTTCAAGAGAAGGAACGGCAATAGTCTTCTCTGAATGTAGTAGCAAAAGTAATCCACCAGCCTCACTACTTAGATCCATCCCATCTTGGTAGATACTTTCCAAAGCCAGTAATAACGGCTGGAGTAATTTTAAGACAACAGCCAAGGATCACTCATGAGAAAGCCAGAGGGTTTTCCCAGGTTGGACTAATTTGAACTTCAGTCCCAGTGTATCTTCTATATTTTCCAAGATGTTCAGTTTTTTTGGACTCTTGCTGAAAAAAGAATATAATGAAGACATTAAATTTATAGCTTTTTTAAAGTCTTTTGAAGAGTCTGCAGCTCGTACTAGAGCTAGTTGAAGCAGATGGCCTCTGCAGTGTGTATAGGAGAGCTTAGGGTTACACTTTTCCTCTGAGAAAAGCTTGTACTCCACCATGTCTTCCAGAGAAGTTTGCAGTTCCATCAAATGCACAAGCAGCCAACTGTTTGGGGTCCAATTGACAAGCATTTAACTCTTCTAAGATGTGGGCTGTCACAGATGCAGCCGATGTGTCTTCTATAACTTGAACAGCTAGAAATGCATCTACTGGCCTGCCACTGACATCAAGATAATGTATTCAATGATTTAATACTTGATGCCCATTTGCACTGGTGCATTCATCAACCATTTATGCAAATTTTTTGAATGTGGTGAGAGAGTTCTTCACTTTTTCAACTGTTGAGTCTTTCACTATTGTACAACATGCTTCTAGCCAGTCAGTTGATTTCTTGCTGGTCTTGTTCAGAACCAGTGTTCAACTTCAGGATGAACAAGTGACAATGCACTTAACATTGGCCTCCAGTTTGTAGTGTGTGGTATCTCTTGCTTAAATAAAAAATACAATGCCACAGCCATGTTTGTTCACATGAACTGTGTTGTATCTCTAGCATTCTTAACTGCCTCATTAACACTCAC
>NC_133776.1:81995411-82074697 GCF_003597395.2 Chelonoidis abingdonii
CTTTGGAATCATGTTCTGCAGGAAATTTCAAAAGTTTTTATTGTGATTTGTAACAATTTTTTTTCAAACTTCAGAATTTTCTGCAGAACAGGAATTCAAATCCAACCAGCTCTAGATTTTACTACTGCACTCATCTGAACTAACCAGTTTTAATATCTGCTACAGCTCACAATGAAGCACTGGTTGTAAATAGTTATCATTCTTCTAGATTTACCACACTGTATTTAAGAAGTAAAGTAGAAGCAAAGACTTCCCACTCTTTCCATCATTACCACAGTAACCACTCCAAATATAAATCTTGAAATAAAAACTTCAGAAATTGTGGGTATGTTCTCCTCTCCGTGTGTGAGGGGGGAAAAAATCCATAAATATCTCAGCATTTCTCTCTGCTTCTGAGTTGCCCTCTCTCTCCCCTTACTATTATCTATTATGCTATAACACTGGGAGTTACATGGAGACATCAACATCCCAAACTGACCCCTATTCTCTTTATCAGGTAATATGACAGTCCTCTAAGATCCTCCCCACTTCAGTGGTGTCAGAGTTACTTCCAAGGATAACATGGCTCCTGTGTGACTGTAAAGTGAGCTCGAAAAGCCAGTTTAAGTGGAGCTGATTACTGTTGCCTTTGCCGAATTGGTGTCACAATCCCAAGGAAGTGTTAGCTCACTGGAAACACATACCTGTCATTAAAATATCTTTTAATTTGAAGTCTACCAATATACAAAGTTACAATTTCCTTCTTCTCTGTTACAAAACATACTCTGATTTTATTTAAAATATATCTTTGGTCAAGTATCTCCCCCCTCTTTCACTGTTCCGCCTCCTTCCACCACCACCATCTTAAGAGAGAACACTAAGGAGGACTCTCTAACCTTCAACCAAAAGCAACAAATCCTTTGCATATTTTCTAATTGTCTATGCTTAATACCTCCCACCCTTGTTGACGGTTCCTATAATACGCAAACTGAAAGTTTATGACAAGGCAAAGACTAGCTGAGCTGTGCAACACAAAGTGCAGTCCTTATTTTGTAATAGAGGAATGCCGTAAGAATACCATAAGCATAGATCATGAAAAGACATAAAACTGTACAGGTTGGGAACAGCTGTCACAACCTATTTGTTTACTATTATCTATATAAAGATACCAGCTAATACAAGACAGAATTCTCATACCCAATGCTACTGTAGCTAAAATGGATCAGACTTCTTTAGTGCTATTACACATTATTTCTCTGATGTCTTTGTGAATTCCCAGCCACTGCTTTCTATCCTAAATGCTTTGCGTATAGATTACCCTTTTGTTACTTACTGGGTTTAAGAGGAAACTCAAAATGGCTTGTCCATTTTACATGTCAGATATGAGTGTTTAGAATAAATTTCTTGCAGTTGTCAGATTTCAGAAATTCAAAGGGTGACTGAGACTATGTTGCCTTGAATGTTTTTCTGGTGCATCTTGTGAAAGACCAAACAGATGTTTTGTTTTTAATTACATCGTGGGATTCTAAGCACAGCAGTTCTAAATCTATGAATGAACAAAGCTCTACATCACATTGGTTTATATCCTGATGCATCTACCCTCCCTAACTGTAGATTTCTATACTAGCAACTTCAGAAGTACTACATGGAAACAAAGACAGAAATAAATATTTATCATTTCATGGTAAATATCATTTATTTATTTCAGTCTTTGGTAACAACTGAAATCACATGACCAAAAAATTTACATGATAGGGGAGGGAGGTGGACAATCATTAAACACTGGAAGCAAATACTTTTCCTTCCCTCATCACTACAGCCGAGAGCCTTTTTAACAAGCAGAGGAAAAAAACCTACAACTGTGAATACTGCCAGCACAATGACAGTCTACTTAATTCCAACACCAGTCTTCTCTGAAAATCATGAACAAGTTCATAAACAGAAGAGGACTCAAATGATTTACCGTTATTAATTTTATGGGCCTGCTGCTGTAGCAACATAGCACACTATCCTGCAAAGTTCTGAGTGTCTCCTGCAAGTACTGAGCACCAGACGGCTTCTATAATCTGGAGGTTAGATGCCTGAATGAAATTTTATCTGTATACTTGCTATAAATCACATGAGCCATCCTATAAATAGTGGCAGCGGGGAACGGGCTGCTACTTTTTATAACTGCTGTCAGCTGAATTTAGGAGACCAAATTAAAAATTAACAATGAGAACAAAAACCAAAATTAAACATATCCAAACACAGAATAAAAGAAACACACAAAACACAATTACTCAAATCAACCAACTCAGCAGGGAACTAAGTAAACAACTAGCCTTGTGTCCTTCACTCTAACATCAAACACTAACTCTGAGAGACCAGACATGAGAATAAGCAGTCTCACTACCAGCCCTGAGTACAACAGCAAGAGTCTACCAGACAGGCCCTGAATTCATGAGGAGCTAGGGCTAAAGAGAGCAGGTATAGGAAACCTTTAAAGTGTCACCTGGTTTTAGTTCCCTACCTACATGGTGACCAGAATTGATTTCACAATTCATTACTCATCCCTGACAGACGAAATGTGCGTGTGTCTGGCCAGCGACATGCCAGTTCACACTTTAAAATGACTGAACAGTTATTTAAATATACAACAGGGCTGTTGATCTACTCCTTTCACCCTGTGCTTAAAAAAATATTTTCATGGCTATTAGTTTAGAGAACACGTGAAAGTCCCTTTCTACATTATTATTAAGTGCAAGGAAAACTCAGTTCAGAGCAAGCATCAACCTCATAGCAAAGCTGGTGATTTTCCTTTTTTGCAATTAACTGGTTTTGGCAAACACAGTGCCTCAGGCACTAGGTAGGGAAGGGTCTTGCCCAGGGCTCCAGAAGGCATTCAGTGTCTTAGCCAGGTTTAGGACTGCTGTCATTTTACAGGGCAAAGAAAATATTAGTCTGGCATCTCAGGACATAAGGCTTGGCTGCAGAATGACCTGAACATAGTAGTGTTATTGTGAAAACTGCAGCGCTACAAGCTTGAACTAAGGGCCTGATTCAATGTCCACTGAAGTCAATGTGAGTTCTTCCAGTAACTCAAACAGGCTTTGGATCAGGCTCAAAAAAGTGCTAAGAGACAAAACAAAAATCTGTCCAGGTATTATTATACTTGAAAATGGGCCAATTCACCCATGGATAACGTCTATTGAGGATAATGAGTGAATACAGCAGGATTATTCCATGATCCAATATATCAATATATCAACCTACCAAACTGCCCTTTGGTAGCCCACAGGCCTATTATGGCCGTCAAAATTGATTTGTTCAGCTATCTTTTGTACATTTTTTAAAAAGCAAACTACTGGCAGAAATAACAGACACCCATACAGATTCAATAACCATCATTATAAACAAAGCAAGTCCCCCAGGACCATCATTATCAGTACTGACTTTCCTGGCCCTCCCAATCTTCTCCGCTAAATAACAAAAAAAAAAAAAAAAGAAAGAAAATCTATTTAGTGCTTGATGAAGCGACAGTTTGGCAATTGCACTTGCCAGAGCTAGGATAATGCAGGTAGGCCCTGGGCAAACTCGTCCTATCCAAAAGCTATTGCCAGTGCTTTAAATCCTGATAAGTATCCCTGTTATTTAAGACCTCAGCATTTCTAAGCAAGAAGCTGACAGCGGCAACAAAACTGGTTTCTGTAACATGAAAACGTGCATAAACTCCCCTGTGAACTAGGCAGGGACCATTAAAAGCTCATGGTCCACTAGTGGCCCAGGGGAAAGGGAACCTAGGCTCAACCGTTCAGAAGTGTTTAGGAAAATTTTTCAAAACATGCAATACTGCATTTTAAAGCTGTAGAAGCAACCAAGAGCTCAGATCTATTACCAAATAGTCAGTCAGAACATCACTTCAGTGTTTCTGAAAGGGAGATGAAAACGTGATAATTAAGGGCTGAATTCCGAGCACCTTAAAAATTGCATTTTTTCCTTCTCAAGCACCAACTGTCTTTGAAGTCAGTGTTCTCCTGCCTAAGAAAACACTAAGCTATACTTCTGATCTGTCCCCCCATGTGTTAATCAAATAAACCAGATACTTTGGACAGTTGCTGCAAAATGACAGCCTTCTTTCTTAACAGGGACAAATATGCTGCGGTTGTCCAGGTGTAGATTAGGGCAGAATCTGCTTCATAGTTTTTAAAACAAAAAAGGGGGGAGGAAGTTAAAAGAAGGTGGTAAGGAGAGATTTTATTTTTTCTGTAATGAAAGATAGGATTTAGCACATCAGTGATTTCAACAATTATCTGGAATTTGCTTGTACATGAAATCTCTTTTAATAACTGTGGACTTTGAGATGCATATAAGAAAGCCTGGCAGAATGCAGGTTTCAGAAATAGCATTCTTCCCATGCGCCACTTCTCTTCAAAAGAAATATTTACATAATATTACCATTTGCTTGACCAGAAAGGTCATGTTAGAAAAACAGGGGGCTGATCGTGCTCTCATGAAAGTTCATAGGAATGTTGCTACTAAACAGGTGCAGGATCGGGCTCTGTGAATTCTAAAATAACCTTCCTTCACAGTCTCACTCGCACATAGAGTGGAATACTGATTACTGTTAACGTAAAAGAGTTTAGGAACATGGAAAAACCATCTGGCTCAATATGCTTGCCTCTTTTTTGGTTGATCTTACTAACACCTTTCTGATTTTATTACCAAATACCTCAATCTCCTCCACAAGTAACAATAATTATTATAATAATAATTTACCATTTGTATTACAACAGCACCCACAGGCTCCACGTAAGATTACGGTGCCATTATGCTAGATGCTATGCTAGTAAAAGAGTCTCTGACCTGAACAGATTGCAATTTAATTTAAAAAAGGATATGACAAGTGAGTGTACCTCAAAAACAAATGGATGGGATGAGAAAAAGGAGCGGAGTGATAGTGATAGGAAATGTGATTACAAAGACTAGCTATATGCACAGGTAGACGTTTCTGAGTCAATTAGCCCTTCAGTTTACTTATAGTCTTTTCTTTCATCACCTGACCAGTGACTAATTCCAGGTGCTTATTATTTTTATGTGAAATAAATCTGCCCAAATCCCTTACTTATCCTTAGTTTCTAATTTTCAAGTCATGTCTTTTGGTTTGTGAACTTTCTGTCTTATTAATATTTTTTCTAGCGATCCCTTTCTTAATTTAGAAAACCTCCATTGTCACCTCAAATGCTTTAAATAACACCTCAGTAAATGAAACATCGTTATAAGAAAAAGCTATTAATCCACAGAATAACAAAGGCTTAGATGAATTTACCACTTATAAGCAAATGATGCTGGAGCAATTACGTGCAACATGTGAAAAGCCTCAAGAGCAATCTAAATGGATTGATACTTTTTGTTTTGCCTTTTTAATATTTTAGTGAATTTAATGTACTACTGTGAGTCCAGCAAACTGAAATATTCTTTTTTATCGTAAGTGATACAGCACAGGCAGCATTAGTCTCAACCTAGAGGGACCAACCCTTCGGAACAAGTACAATAGTTCACCTCCTTTGCTCACTCACTCCTCGTCCTGTCCCCAGAGACAGCCAATAAGGGGGGGGGGGGCAAATGGTGAGGGTGGTTTTTAAAGGTGGACATCCCAGCATCACAGGAAGCAACTAACTTCACAGACGTGACTGAGCAGCCATCAGATGGTACCATTCAATGTGCTAGATTCAAAACAATGACACGATGCCCAGGAGAAAGACCCTGCCTTCCATAAGCAATCTTTTAAGCCATCTAAGCCCTCCCAGATGTTTTAGAGCTGAAATAACCTAGTTTGGTATCACAAATAAAATAAATTGAAAAGCGTGACACAGATATGATATAACAGAAATAAATCTATAACCCGCTAAGAAGCAAAGGGGAAAATGTGCTGATGTTTTAACATCATGTATGCAAAAAAGGAGCAGAATAAAAAAGATTCAAAATTTAAAAATGAAGGCACAAATCCAAAGAGAACTGGGGACAAAAGAGAGAAGGAGACCAGTAACACTGGAGTGAATGGATGAAGGTCCAGCTTGATGCCACAAGACAGACTGGCTCAGGGGAAGAAGGCTGATAGCAAAGCATTCCAAAACACTTATTACTACTCCTTTAGGAAGACTCAGCCCACCTCAGCATCTGTTGTTGACCACAGCGTGAATGTAGGAGGATCTGGGGTTCCACCCATGTAGGGTGACCAGACAGCAAGTGTGAAAAATCAGGACAGAGGATGAGGGGTAACAGGCACCTATGTAAGAAAAAGCCCCAAATATCAGGATTGTCCCTATAAAATAGGACATTTGGTCACTCTATACCCATGTCCCCAGAATGGATGACTACTTCTCCTTGGGCACATTAGCTGAGTCCCTCACCTAGCACCAAAGAGGCAGCACGGAGAATATCTTGTCATGACCTCAGGGTGAGAGAAGAGGCTCCCAGTGCAATCCATCCTACAGAACTCTGTGCAACACCAGGCAGGTTGCGAGCCTCATCAGCTAATGATTGAACCTTGCTTTGGAAACATAAAGTGCTGTAAAAGTGCCAAGTGTGATCATTAGAGAGAGACTTGCTCACTGGAGGGAACTGAGGGAAAGAACTTTGATACAACACTCCTGTGACTCTCTGCCATCACTTGGGCTATTGTCTAAGAAAGTGGTATATAAATCACAGCCTCTGTCACAACAATGATTGTCCATTCATCGGTTATCTGTTCATATCCACAAGTAAATGAAAGGCAATGGCACACTGCAATCAATAGGCAGTAAGTTGTAACGGTAATAGAGAATCTCATCTAGATGATAAATAACCTTGGCAGGACTGAACTGAACAATATTAGCAGCGCCACACAGAAACCTCATTGCTCTTCACTTAAACATAGTTAAATTAAAACTGAACACAAAGTGGCATATAAGTCCCATTAGTGTCATTCACTGTCAGATGCAATTTAAATAATTACACATACTATATGGTTCTGAAAAATATTACCTGAAGTAATTACCTTTAAAAAAACCCTGACCCAAGCCCGTATACCTTCATGCGACTATTCTTTAATCATGTGCCATGTGTGGTTATATTGTGAGCAAGGACAACACATGTTGAGTAAGAAGTCAGCAGGAGTGGGCCCCATGACTTCAAAGTCACTCCATCAACTGACAAAAGCTATGACAACTAAAAATTTAAGGCCTTCATTCAGCTCCAGTTACTTCACACTGACTCTGGTGGGGGCAGCACCATGCTCCCAAAGAATACTCTGCACTTAACTCACCCTATTGGCTCTATCTGTGTAAGTCAGACTCATGTTAACATTCCCTCGCTTTTCCCCATTTTTGTCACATCCTTATTTTTTATTTAAAACATTTTGATATAGGTAGTGCTCACGATAGCTGCTGTATTGCCCAAGAAAACAAAGCTGTCTTTTTATCAACAAAGCAGGTACAGCACAAGCAGAGACAAGTATGCGTCTTCTGCAAAATGTTGATCCAAAAAGATTACCTACTGGCTTGACTTGCCCATTTGCAGGGGTGGCTCCAGGACCCAACACGCCAAGTGTGTGCTTGGGGCGGCATGCCGCAGGGGGTGCTCTGCCGGTTGCCGGGAGGGGGGCAGGCAGGCCACCTTTGGCGGCCTGCCTGCAGAGGGTCCACCGGAGCCGCAGGACCAGCGGACTCTCCACAGCCACGCCTGCAGGAGGTCCACCGGAGCCGCGGGACCGGCGACCGGCAGAGCGCCCCCCGCAGCATTCCGCCGTGCTTGGGGCGGCAAAATGTCTAGAGCCGCCTATGCCCATTTGAAACCTGTCACTGAGTACTTGGACTGAGATCACCAATTCATTTTACACAGTGTCTCAAACACTAAGTGACCAGAGAGAGATTTGAACTGGCCATTGAGATGTAAAAATACAGCATAGCCCATTATTAGTCCCTCAGCCTTCCAGGCACCATTGGTTTATATCCCTAATCGTAGTGATAGCGTCAGGTACTGAATTTTTTTGCCATAACTAACAATGCATTGAGGTGCCCACGGCTTCACTGTTATTTTGATCTACTTCAGACAGAGTGGTTTACTTCCTACTTTGGGCTCGATTTAACGGATGTAGTGACAGGATGAGGGGGAACTACTCTCAGTGAATTCCTTCTTGCAAAATATATTAAAACTCCCTTCAGATTTCTTTTGTTTGTTTAAAGAGGCTCCCCAGAGGATACAGAGTACTCTCGCATGCAATCTTAAGTAATTGCACTTCTAACTACATTAAAACACAGAGTTTAACTCTGAAGGAAGTATTATTATGAGAGCAAATTCACTTAGTTTAACTTCTTCCCGTGCTGTGATTAGTCTCAGGTTCTACTCAGAAAGAAGAACAGTGATCAGAGATTTTTTTGAAGTCTGACATTCAATAGGGTTCTATACTAAAAATGCACTGACCTGGGTGCCAGCCTGTTAGTGCTCTGGAAACAGATACATAACTGATTTAAAAGTAAGTAATAAAAGAAGTATGGATAGTTATATCATCTTATGGTGCAGTGATTTTTAGAACAGCAATGCAGGTATGATCTCCCCTAATGAGTGACAAGGAGCAGTGCTATAATATTAATCAGAGTAAAACAAAAACAAAACCACAAAGCTATTACTCCATGTAGGCGGCCAAATCAAATTGTGTATTGAGATTATGAGTTGTTATGATCTAGAGTAAGCACTGAATGCGAACCATCACCTTTTAAAGAGGAAACCCCTTCCATATACTTTGTGCTCTCTTATCTGAATCCACTTCATAATTCATACTGAACAGCTGTAGCCCTCTCTCCTAAGAACTTGCTCTGGGCTTTTTAGAGGGAATCAGCACTTCACAAATGCAGGGAGAAAAATGTCCGCTAACTTTTATAAGTAACTTCTTGCTTGAATAGCCAGGGCACCTAGTATATTATTTGCACCTGCGTGCTGTCTATTCCCCCAGCACTACCCTTTGGGACAGTCTGTTCGCTGCTGTCACAGTAACGTATATTCACTGGTGTTTAGTACGGGCTTCCGACGCACAAGGTAGTTTTGCTCGAGTGACTTTTCCGGGAAGATGCTGCAGGGCAGGGCAGGGCAGGGGCGTCCCTCGTCTGCAAGTGCCTGTGCGTACTTACCGCATTTCCCCAAAGGTCCCGGCATAGCCCTCCATCCAAGGGGTGAGTTCGCTCTTGATGCAACCGGAGGCAGCAGCATAGGGCATCCTGCCCACCATCCCTCCTGGGTACCACACGTCGGATGGGAAGTC
This sequence comes from Chelonoidis abingdonii, assembly GCF_003597395.2. Lineage (NCBI taxonomy): Eukaryota > Metazoa > Chordata > Testudines > Testudinidae > Chelonoidis > Chelonoidis abingdonii. The sequence continues at coordinate 82,004,668 of NC_133776.1, forward strand.
GCTTATTTCTTGCCCCGGTGGCCCCTGGCTTCGCCCGCAGCCGAAAGGGCCAGCAGTTGCCTCTGCACATGGGCCGTAGAGCTGCCCCTCCTCTGCGAAGAACGAGTGCCAGGCTGGGCCCGAGGCAGGGCAATGGGGCGCCAGGCTGGCCATGTCCCCCCCATACCTGCACTGGGCAGTCCAGGGAGTGCTGGGCCCGTAGTCCAGGGGGTTCTCCAGCTTGATGCGGGCGTGGGGGGCGAGCGCCAGCTGGAAGTTGTAGTAATCGCGACCCTGGAAAGCAGCGGGCTCCTCCAAGCCCGGGGAGCCCTTGTACGGGGACAGGCTGTGGGGCACGTCTATGGCCAGGACGTTCTCGCCTGGCCCGGGGCCGCTGCCCGCGGCTGAGTGCCCTTTGAAAGAGGCCGGGCTGGTGCCCGGCTCTTCCAGGAGCGCAGCCCCCGCTGGGTTCTTGCAGTCCCCGAGCTGGGCGCCCGCTGCAGCCCGGGAGTGCCCGCCGGCCAGGGCGAACATGCAATCCTCCCGGGGCAGGAGCTCGCCGGGCGTCTCCAGCGCTTCCACCCCCAGGCCCATGGAGGCGGACACGGCTTTGCACAGCTCCTTGGCGCTGTCCCCCAGGAAGTCCTCTTTGGCCCCAGCCACCTCGCCGCGGCTGCCCCGGGCCTGGGCCTCCGGCTGCAGGAGCTGCAGGGCGCCCGCTTCGCCCAGGATGTCCTTGAGGTCCCCGGAACAGCCCTGAAAAGCGGAGCCCATCAGGGACAGGGTCGAGGAGGGGGTGACAGCCGGGCCCCCGTCCTCAGGCTGCAGCCCCTTGGCCGCCGGGGCGCACTGGCCCTGGGGCTGCTCCTCCAGAGCCAGGTACGCGGGGGAGCCCGGCTGCTGCTGCCGGGGGCTCTGCTGCTGCAGGCGGGCATCGGGTTGGCACTGGGTGGAGGAGGAAGGCTGGGGGCTGGTGCCCGGCTCCTCTCTCGGCGGGCCGGCGCCCGGGCTCTGGAACACCTCACGGACGCTCTGGAACAGGCTCTGGAACGCTCCCCGGAACGTCTTGCCCGCCGGCCGGGCATACACGCTGCCAAGTCCAACTTGCACCTCCATGCCCGGAGGGGGCCCGCGGGGCAGTCCGCCGGGAGCGTTGGGAACGAGTGCAAGCAGCGAGCGGAGAACGAGCCTTTTGCGGTCCTGTCCCCTCTCGTGCAGCTCGCTGGCTCGGGTCTAACACGGGCTCTGGCCAGCGAATCCCATCCTTTCCTACTCGCTGCGGGCACCACACGCTCGCTGGGGGTGGGGAAGGAAACCCTGGCACTAGCAGGTGCCGTCGGGATAGGACTCTTCCGACCGCTGGAGCTGGGGGCTGCTCGTTACTCTTTTGATCTGTGACCCGGAGAGAGGCAGAAGAGTGGGGGGAGGGGAGACCGGCCTACGCCGCAAAGCAGGTCCCGGGGCTTTGCAATAATTAAGCCGGTAACTTTTAGCAGGGAGGAGCGCGGCGCCTTTTTACAAAACGCTGCTGCGGCTGCAGTTGACGTCTCTCCTCTCAGCCAGAGGGAGGGAATGCAGCCGAGCAAACAGGGTGACCTGAGGTTAAAGACAAATAGCCACTAAACACACACACACACAGAGGCCACAGCCGCAGCTCCAGTCCCGAGCGGCCCTTGACCTCCTTCTTCCCCCGAAGTCTGCGGGCGCCGCTTAGCGCTCAGCTGGATCACAGCCTACAAATCGTCTCACGGCTGCAAAAATATTTACACGGCGCCCCAGCGAGACTGCACCAGGATCGGCGGAGGGGGGGGGGCAGCAAATTCGGAGAGGTTGTTAGCAACCCAGAGCCCAAATCGTCCAGGCTTCAAAGGGCCGCCACAGAGCTAGGTCTCGGGTGAAGCAACAAGTCCTGGGGAAAGGGAAAGCGCGTCTCCCCGAGCAATCCCTTGGAGCAGGCTCCGCGCGCAGCAGATGGCTCCCGGGGCTCTTTGCAGCAACTTCGGCTGGTTTCTCTTCGCCCAGTAGCTGAGCTTCTGCTCAGCCCCGCCGGGGCGCGCTGGTCCTGCAGAGCCTTTCCCCGGGGCTGTGGGAAGAGCTGCGTGCTGCGCGGAGTCCGAGAGATCACCGGCGAGTGCTGCGCACCGGACTGGTGCTGGGACTTTAGCTTACTCGAATCCGTCCCGCTGCTCTCTGTCTGGCTTCTGAGCCAGCAGAGCCGGCGAGTGTTGAGCCGAATTGGCAGAGACCGCGGGGCTGAAGAGAAGCAGGAGGGGCGTCAGTCAAAAGAGGCTCGTAATAAAATCCACCGAGATCACCCAGCGGTACTTTACCATGCTGGTGCGAACGTATGCCACGTACATATATATATACTGTGAGGCTCGCCTTTAGCAGGAGGACTCTTGCATTGTGTACACACACACACACACACACACACTAAAGTACACGTGCCTGCATCATACACATTCATACACAGGGCGCGTTCATTGCACGCGCATACACAAAAGCACACAAGTGCAAATACACACAGTCATAGGCTCGCACAGCATAAATGCATGGCACATACTAAACCACATGCGCAATACCTATGAACAATAACGTGTGTATGTATACATACAGAGAGAGAGAGAGAGAGAATAGGGCTGTGCAGTTTAGAATAAATGGAGCGCGTATGCTGGGTACAAAGGTGCATGAAATTACAGTACATGAGATGCACACACATATAGATACCCGTACAGAAGCACCTATGTTTACATCGCCTCAGAGATTTGCGTCTACACTATGTTGGCTCGTCCAGTAATCATGCCCAATTACATGTAAAACATAAATGCAGCTTCCACGCTTTCTAGCATATAGACAAATGTATTCTCCTGTCAGCAGTTTACCAGAAAAGCTGTAAGAAGGAGAAGAGGCCTTATTTCCAGGGCATAGGGAAGAACAAGCACGTAAATAGGGTGCAAGCTCCAGCCTGCAGCAAATCCTCATCCTGATACATTTCGGATACCCACGGTGGATTAGCTCCTTTTCTCTGATCTGCGTGACACCATCCCTTAAGGTAATAATTCGCTGAGCTAGATGGAAAGCGGGGTGGGGTGGGGGAGCAATGTTCATGAAAATCCTCATTTTCGTTTTTCACTGAAGATTTATATTCACTGAAATTTTCCCACCAGCCGTAATAATTAAGTTGTCTTTCTACCCGGTGAATCTACACACGTTTCGATTTACAGCTATGAAAGCTGAGTATCATACAGATATCGAGTAGCAAAGAAGTTGTCTTGCCATCATCTGAAAATGGAAGAGATACTTTTGTCCAGACAATAAACATGTCTTTTATAATCCACTAGTATGTACATGCCCCCCCCCATGCCACCCCCCCCAACAATAATCACCATTTGTGTGGCGTCGACACGAGAGGGGCGAATGTTTGCGGCCTCTGGTTTCAGGGTCACGAGTCCGCTGGTTTCCCTGTAAGCACCCTTGCCGACGCGCTGTGGCATCTCTCCTGATGACGATGTATAACTGAAGGGTGTTCGCTGAAGGCCACGCACAAAGGGTCAGGTCATTCGTTAATTCAGCTATTCAGAAGACACTTGGAGCGGGATTGACACGTAACAATACATCGCCAAATACTGGGATGGGGGAAAGAAGAATCGGTCAGGAAAGAATCAGGTTCAGATTTTAAAAGCATATTACAAAGAGGTAGAGGATAGCCATCAATAGATTACACATTGAGGAAGTTGGGCGATGTGCTTACTGCGCCCTCAAATATCTCCCGCTAACCTACGTGCAGGGGAGCATGCTGGCCATGCCTGCGGGCCGTCAAGTGACAACACAACCTGTCTAGCCACGGGGGGCAGACAAGTTGCCCGAACATGGCGCTTAAATATCATACTCTTTACTGCTCTTGTCTTGTGCTACACGTTCAGATCAGAAAACCGGCAGCTGTGCCACGTGTCAGAATTTCCCATACTCAGAGGTCCAGGTTACTGGCAGCCATGACGCGGGGCGTCTTTGACGGCCTGCTGCATTCATAGTAGCACCAGCGGCATGGGTGTGAACAATCCCAGGGACTGCAACACAACACCATTGATTGGAAGGAGTACAGCATCAAAAGCATAAAATACTTTGGGGAGAGGGCTGGAGGAGGGACATAATGTTGTGCCTTCCTGTTGCAACCGGTGATGCGATGAGGCTGGGAGGGGTTGTTGCTCCCCTTGTTTTCTATTGATTTCTTTTCCGTTATGTCATTACGCCCTCTTCCGCCTCCCAAGTCATTCTCTTACACTGAATCACGTCTGCCCTTGCCCTGCCCCGTCCGGACACTCCCATTTTGGATCCGGCACTCTCTCTACGCGTGGGCTGCCACGTGTCTTAAACATATAAATGTTCTTCCTCACCTTATCTCAATCATTATATCTCGGTGGATTTTGAAACTCAACCTTCTGCCCTCCAGCTTCACTTTTCGTCTCTGGCAAAGTGCTGAGGAGTAGTACGGCAATTGAAAGCTTCACTAGCTCCAAAGAGGCAACCACCTAGCTAAGGCAGAGGGAAACAGATGTTCAATGGAGGCAGGAAATCACCGAAAGGGGAGAACAGGGAAACGTTGTTAAAAAAGTTAAAACGAAAACCGTTTAGGTTAAAAAAAAGAAAAGTAAAATTATTGTCCCTTCCCCATTAAACGATACTAGATGATCATAAACAGTGTCCTGTTTTTTAATGATGACAGTCTCAGTAATTAAAGTGGTATTTTTGAAGCTTACAGTGCTAGAAATAATATGAGAAATTTCCCACTTCAATCTTTACAAAAACAAGTTTCTGGCCTTCCTAGCTGCCAGAGGAAACTTTGAAAAATGTTTCCCCGGAGTGAATCCTAGAATGATGTGAAAAGCCGAAGGCATATTACGAAGAATCCAAATTATTGTTTTTAAGCTTCAATTGTAAGCGCCATTCTCTTTAATTTTGGGGCTTGAGTCACGGATTTTTTTCGATATATTGTGGTTGGCATGATTTGTGTTTAACAACACAATTGAGAGAATGTTTAATATTTTTAAGCAGCAAAACACGACAGTATTGTATAGTAAACAATAACTGGTAACGCTATTAAACCCTTAATATTAACAAATCTAAATCAAACGTTCGGCTCAGCTTCCAAAGGTGCTGCTTTTGTGTGTTGTTGTACTTTCAATTGAATTTTAATTGGGCAGCAGCCATGCAGCTTGTACTTCCTTCTATAAAAATATCAAGCTTCGGAATTAACACCCAAGCTCTTTAATGTTCTTGCAATCTAACAAAAGTCAATTACTAGAACAGAAAACGAAATATTTAGCCTAATTGCTGCCCAGGGTCTGGGAGATTGAGGGCTGCCTTTGAGATGGATTGTATAAATTTGATGCTGAGTTGGGTGATATGCTAAGAAGCGCGGACGCATATTGTCTTCTTGTTAATTTGCTTTGTCATGGGCAAAAACTCAATTCTAATCCTCTACTCCACTCTAGCTATCAATTAGATCCCATCCTTATGACTGGATCCTGATTCAGATGGTTTCCCAAGGAATTTGAATGGCTGGAGGTGTTTGAATTTACAGGGTGGTGTGTTGTGTAGGAATGGCTCGGGGAGACATTGTGTTGTGCGCGACGAGGGTGAGACTGTGAGGTTAAGGTAGGCAGATGGCACCCTATAGTGAAAAGAGAAAATGTGTCATGATCATTTTAGAATTTAACTCATTGTAAATAATCAAAACAACAAATTAAGTTGCTACTCAGCCTTCTATGAAAGCCGACTCTTACATCCTTTTGTTCTTGTTATAATGCAACAATCGTTAATAAACTTCTTGAATGCAATGTGTTAGCTTGGGTTCCCTCATGTTCCAGTACTATCATCCTTCAAATGATATGCCATTAGCTCATCACATGAACGGCCAGAAGGTGACTTCTTCAAAATACTATCTATGAATGAAAAAGAATGCTCCAGCTGTAGCTGTTGTTCCTATTCTACTTCTTCCAAATCCCAAGAAACATAGCATAAAGATCGGCAAGCCACTAGTGATGATAAATAAGAAGTTGAGTCAAAATCTTCAATCTCATTCATCAATATGATATTCCACTCTGTGTTCACAAATCCCTATTCGTGTCCTGGCATTCATGGCAGCCCCATTGCTGTAGTGCCTTATCTCACTCGTCCACTCAACTCAACTGTCCAGTAGTTTTATTAGACAGTGATCTGTAAAACCTACATAGAGGTTGAGTAGAATCTAGAAGTTGCTATCTGTAGAATTTTTAAGAATCAAGTCTGTGTACTTTTTCAGTAGTCTTTATCAACCCACTTCTTGTCACTCTTTCACTTAAGGAATCAAATATAAATGCCTTCGTTAGTCGTGTCAACTTCCTTACTGGAAGTTCTTTGCTATCTTTCCAGTTACTTTTTTCAATTGATTAGCCTTTCTGGATGATTTCCAATATGTAGCCTTCTATTGCTGGACACAAGATCTACTCCTGTTGAGCAGGAGATGCCTGGATGGCATTGTTTAATGACCCAAGGTTGGATTCAAACAGAGACTTACGAGAGAGAAATGGGCAAATATAGTCTTCTTTCTGAAGGTAGTAGCAAAAGTAATTCCACCAGGCTCACATACTTAGATCTGTCCCATCTTTGGGTAGATTTACTTTCCAAAGGCCAGGAAATAATGGCTGGGGCTGGAGTAATTTTAAGACAACAGCCAAGGATTGCTCATGAGAAAGCCAGCGGGTTTTCCCAGGTTGGACTAATTTGAACTTCAGTCCCAGTGTATCTTCTATATTTTCCAAGATATTCAGTCTTTTTGGACTCTTGCTGAAAAAAGAATATAATGAAGACATTACATTTATAGCTTTTAAAATGTCTTTTGAAGATTCTGCAGCTCGTACTAGTGCTGGTTGGAGTAGACGGCCTCTGCAGTGTGTATAGGAGAGATTAGGATTACACTTTTCTCTGAGCAAAGCTTATACCCCACCATGTCTTCCAGAGGAGTTTGCAGCTCCATCAAATGCACAAGCAGCATCTGTTTGGGGTCCAATTGACAAGCATTTAACTCTTCTAAGATATAGGTTGTCACAGATGCACCCAGTGTGTCTTCTATAACTTGAACATCTAGAAGTGCATCTACTGGCCTACCCCTGACATCAAGATAATGTACACAATGACTTAATACTTGATGCCCATTTGCATTGGTGCATTCATCAGCCACGTATGCAAATTTTTTGAATACGGTGAGAGAGTTCTTCATGTTTTCAACTGATGAGTCTTTCACTGTTGCACCACGTGCTTCTAGCCAGTCAGTTGAGTTTCTTGCAGAAAGATAGTGAGCATTTGCAGGTCTTGTTTGGAACCAGTGTTCAACTTCAGGATGAATAAGTGCCAATGCACTTAACATTGGCCTCCAGTTTGTAGTGTATGGTATCTCTTGCTTAAATAGAAAGTAGGATGCCACAGCCATGTTTGTTCACATGAACTGTGTTGTGTCTCCAGCATTCTTAACAGCCTCATTAAGTACTTCTAAAATTGCCTTTGAAAGTGGGTTTATAAGGCTTTCTGCACGTTGATGCACTCCAGAGGCCTGGTGTTTTGCAGCTTTTTCATGTAGTTTATCAGCATTGGCTTTGCTGATCGGTTTGACAAACCAGGCTTCTCCACTTTTACCAGTTATAGCATTGGGAAGCTTTCCTTCTTCGTAAGCTTTTTGGCAAGAGGTGCACCAGTAGCCATCTTTTGTAACTTCAATAAATGGGAACACTTTAACCGACAAACATCAGGAACTGCCTTTAGGTTTTGGAGACACTGTTTCTTCAGTAGGTAGCTGTATTTGTGCTTCGGGTTGGTTGGATGTAGATATACCAAAACTATAACAGGATTAAAAAAAGAACTAGATAAATTCCTGGAGAAAAGGTCCATCAGTGGCTATTAGCCAGGATGGGGAGAGATGAAACACCATGCTCTGAGTGTCCCTAGCCTGTTTACCAGAAGCTGGGAATGGGCAACAGGGGATGGATCACTTGATGATTACTTGTTCTGTTCATTCCCTCTGAAGCACCTGGCCTTGACCACTGTCAGAAGACAGGATACTGGGCTATTTGGACCATTGGTCTGACCCAGTATGACCATTCTTATGTAAAAATTAATTATAATAATAAAAATGTTTAGTACAGAAACTCCCCAACATAACGACCTCTCAAGATAGCAATGATGTGAGATAACAACCTTGGCAAATAATGCATTTCAAAAATCTTGGCCTACTAGGAAACATATTTATATAAGTTTCCATTCCCAGTCACAAATCTAGCATTCTGGAGCAAAGTGACTAAAATACAGTCCAACAAACAAATGTTTATTTAATGTGCCCTCATTTTTCCCTCTACCGCATCCCACTCATCGGTGTTGTCCTTGGTCAGTGGAGACTCAGAGTTCAGAGGTGCTTTCACATGAGTATACCTCCCACGTAAGGGGCAAGAAGGCACCTTGCTCATTCCTCCAGCTGCTCACTGTTCGCTCTGAGCATTGCTGTTCATTGTGCCACTGTTCACTCCACCTCTCTGTTGCCAATGGTCCTGTGCAGCAATATTTATTGTCTGTGGTAAGACTGTCAAATGCAAAAAGTCTGATAATTTTCTATGGCATTTGCATTCAAGAGCCAATAACCAACAGGAATGGATTGTCTATCATCCTTTAGCCCAGACAAAATAGCCACCTTCTGCTGCCACCTGTCACTGTGACCTCTGCGATTTGGTCTCTTGAGGTTCCACCCAGCTCTCAGTGATTTCAGCTGAGCTCTCAGTGGGAGAACCTTGCTGCTAGTGCAGTCTGGGCCGTCTCTTCCACAGAAACACTGTCTCCACAGCAGGACTAAGCACTTAGACCTGATTATCAGTAGTTCTACCGCCCTTTACTCATACAATAAGAACAACGTTTCATTTCTGCCCCCCCCACATTCAAGTGGTTTGTAACCCTACCCCAGCCAAAATCTATCACTTGGGCAACACAGCTCTGTTTGCAGGATACCTAGGTAGATTAGTTGTGACTGTAAATACAATCTGGTCCTGAAGCCTTTTTCCCCAGCCTCAGCTCATCACTAGCTGTCAGGGAGAGCTCATTTAGATTTTGCTTACAAATCATCATTTGGAATTATTAGGTTGGCCAATATCACCGAAATGAATGCACTGACACTGTCTTAAAAAACAACAGCTGTATAAGGAAGCTAGTCTATGTTCATACTTTTAAAGTCTATTATACTTTTTTCAGTTACACATATTTTATCATAAACTGTATATGCTTTTAAAGTGTGTATTAATGTTTCAGTTTCAATTCAGATTTCCAAACAGTCACTAAATTGATATGTAACTAGTTCACAAAACTAGGGGGGGTGTTCGGGAGGGGGGGTAAAGGGGAAATTCAGGTGAGGGGGGGAAGGGAAATCACTGTCCTGAATCAATAAAGTCAATTGGGCATTTGCCATTGTCTTCAGTAAAGACAAGAACAGACCCTTTGAGTTGAAAACTTTATAGCTCTTATTCCCTTGTTCCATCACTTGGAACCCTTATAAAGTAAGTAATACAGTATTTTGGTATTTGTTACAGTTGCTAAAGTGTCTACTTTTAATTTCTTTGTAACTAGTGGTGGTTTCTTCCAACCTCTGGAGGGAGCTCTAGAGAGCAAGTGTGTTCAACAGCTAGGAGGAACTGTCAATAGCAAGGGAAAGAGAGAGATACCTGTCCCCAGTGTGGCAAGGCACCTTCTCAGTCTCCCCAGCCTCTGCTGCTTTTAGCCCTGGTGAGACAGGCTTGGGTAATGCGGTCCCCCTTGGGACACAGGGGAAGTTTGCTCCCTGTATCTCCACCAATCCTGTTTAGAGTATTTTTACTCCCTTGTGGGAGAGAGTACTGCCTCTCCTCCTGATGAGGCTCACTGTCTTGCTGCTCCAACACTCCTGGCAGCAGGGCTCCTTCTCTCTCTGCTCTGCCCCCTCCTTCCTCCCAGGGAAGGGTTTAAAAAGGTCTCAGACAGCCCTAAGTTGGAATCAGCTGATCCTAATTAACCTCAGGTAGCTCCCCCTCAGCTGATTCTAATTGCTATCTTGGTAACCCGTTCTCAGCTGAACCTGATTGATCTGTAGTTGCCTCCCAGTTGATAAGGAGGAGGGCCTTTTAATCCTCTGGGACTGATCCCTACTCTTCTCTTGCAGCTGTCTGTCCTGAGTTTATCGCACCAGGTATCAGCCAGTATGACCTGTTGCCCTGGATTTCAGGGGTGTATGTACCCCAGAATGTGATCAAACTAATTACAACCATATTATGTTGATTCAGCCACCATGAATTAATAAAATAGAATAGTATAGGATAGGAGTAATTTGAAAGCCGGCTTTTAGAGGCAAGGTCAAAACTAGCTGGCAGTTTCTGCTAATTAAAATAAAACAAGTCAACAACTAAAACTAAAAAAATTAAGTAACCCAAAACCTTAAATTTAAGAGCCTTTATTATAAAAGTATTATTATTAAAATTGTTTAAAATGTTTAATATTTTATTAAAAAATTAAAAAGTAATAATTAAATAGGAGTCTCTCTAACCTATGTGTTTTGTAAAAGTTAGTTATAAAAAATTAACTAATATAGCATACTTTAAAGCAGTCCTCTGAAGCCATCTTGTGAGACATTTTTCCTGACACCTTTTCTCCCTGGGGTGTGAGCTACTGGCCATTGTATATCTGCTGTTAATTACTCAATATCGTTCAAAATTTTAGGTAAACATTTGGAATGTTCTAAACCTATTTCTTATGTCTTTGTTTGCTTAAATCTAAACAACTTCAGTTTTGGATAAAGCATGCTTACTTGCATTAATCCTTCATCAGATGGAATTGCTGTGTGCCCATTGATTTATTCCCGGCACTGCCTAAGGAGAAACAGTTAAGTTACTCCTGCTGTTCTAAAGTTCCTGGGGTAACAGACCAATCATTTCTAACTGCTATTTATTATTTTAAGTGCTGGTGAGAAGAATGTAACAACTGCTCATTTCCAACAAGATCAAAGATGCACTGGCCTTTCATAACTACCTGCAGAATGGAGAAAGAGAGAGAAGCACAGAGATCTTCTTGTGTTCACTTGTAATACAATTGTTAGGTGCACAGATACAGTGGTGATGGTTGCAGTAAATGTACATTGCTAAATGAGTAAAACTCAGCTTGCTTTTGCTGATGCAGTTTTGCAGGCTCAGGATGGTTTCTTTGTTGCCTGAGAACTGCCATATGTAACTTGGAGAGATTCACTTTACGACTAAACATAGTTTAAACCAGTGATCAGGGAAACTACAACAGTGCCCACTTCCAAAGAAACATAGTGGATGACAGAGCCTGGTCTGGCCCACAACACTTAGATTTTACACAATAATCTACCAGGTTAAATAGGTCTGGGTGTTGCTGCCTGTGACGAAGTGGGAATGTTCTTAATGTTTTCTCTAAATACTGTGTGGAATCTTCAGTTTTCCCTATGCATTTCTTAAGTATCTAGGTAGTGGGATAAGGGTGTACGATTGTTGCAGAGCCCTACAGGGCAGAGATGTGCAAGGGACTGCACAGAGAATGGCTAACACCCTGTCATCTGGCAACTGATAGCCTGGGCTCCTCCCCTGCAAAGATGCCAACTGAAGGTGTCGGAGAACAAAGAGATCAAGTGGTCTCCTGCAGAGTTTCAGTTTGGAGCTGGCTGGGGAAATGGAGGGGAGACCAGACAGATCTCCTGGCCTCTCTTGGCCCTCCAAGATGGACCTGACTGAGGGGGTCCTGTTGTCTGTACCTGCAAGACCTGTCTTGGACTGTGTCCCCATCATCTAAACAAACCTTCTGCTTTACTGGCTGGCTGAGAGTCATGGTGAATTGCAGGAAGCCAGGGGTGCAGGGCCTTGTCTCCCCCAAGTCCGTGACACCGCCTAGCAACAGTTTGTGTCCTTATTAATACTGATTGCAAATTATAATGCTTTAGTGTCTACACTAAAATTATTTGAGACACCCTTTCTTGTCCTATCAAATAATATTCATTACCCCGCTAGGTTAACTTTGTTTATATGATTTGTCCCTGGTAGAGTGTGATTTAGTAGAGGAATCTTAGCACCTAAATACTATAGGGCCAGATTCTGATACCCTTACTTACACTGAGTAGTACCTCACTCCACAAGCTATCCCATTTGTTCCAAGGGAACCTCTTGTGATTGAGTGAGAGCAGGGGTATTAAAATCTGGCTCTCAGTGATGTGTGATATGTAAATACCATAGGGAGATAGATATTAAAATAAAAAAAAAACCTTATTTTGTCTGGGCTAAAGGATGATAGACAATACATTCCTGTTGGTTATTGGCTCTTGAATGCAAATGCCATAGAAAATTATCAGACTTTTTGCATTTGACAGGCTTACCACAGAAAATAAATATTACTGCATACAATTGCAATGTCATTCCAACATCTCATTGAAATCCAACTGTTCTGGACAGATTTTGCCTGCCTATTTCATATTAAAGTGCTACACTTGCCTGTAAAAAAACTAAAGCAGAAACCCTTGCAAAGCTTGGGTGTATATTATAAGCTTTGTCACTGTGGTTAACCCTTAAAATCTGCCTGCCTTTTCACATATTGGATTTTATTTTGGGGATTCCAGTAACTGATGATTGCTGTAAATAAATAAAAAAGAACAAAATCAAAGTTTCCATATTCCCCTCACTTAGAACCTGAAACAGCAAATCATGTATGCATGTGCTTAACTTAAAGCAGGTGATTTGAAATCGATTGCTTATATGCTTTACTGGGCTGGGGACTTAGGATACGATGCAAAGCCCACTGAAATCAGTGGAAAGACTCCCATTGATCTCTGTAGGCTTTGAGTCTGGCTGGCCCTCGCTGCACAAACAAGACAAATAGAGAATGGGAGGCATGAATTGATGCGGGTCTAAGTGCAGGTAGGTAGACGTGCTAGCCAGCGCTAGTGCACTAAAAACAGCAGCGTGGCCACAGTGGCATGGGTTGGCAGCCTCAGTATGTACCCAAGTGGTTGGGCATAACAGTGCTCAGGTGGCTAGCTTGAGACGTGGCTCACGCCGCCACAGCTATACAGCTATTTTTAGCATGCTAACTTGCGGAGCGCTAGCATGTGTATCTACCCACACTAAGACGCCCACATACCCTAAGTGAAATGAGAAGTAAACCAGTGATTGCTGTTTTTGTTATAAACTGAATCCTGCAGGAAGGGCGCTAAAGCATTCTCCCCTTAATGGTGTATTCACGTACTGAATCAAGGTGTACACACTCACTGACATTTACCAACTGAAATCGATAGTCCTACTAAAAGGAATGGGGCCATTTGTCTGAGTAGAGTAATCAGGATTTGGCCCCAGATTCCTTTTTTTTTAAATACACTTCTGAAATTCTTAAGGTGAAACTTAAAAATATCAAGATCGGTTCACTGGTTTTTCATATTTCTGTGTAGATTTAAAGCTGGTATAAAGCATCGTATTGATAGCTATGGAGAACAAGTCCTGTGTTTATCCAGAGAACACGTTTAGCACTGGCAGGCACAGCACAAGCTTTCCTATATGCTCTCACCAATATATGTCAACCCTGTCTTACAGGGAACAGTTTCTACACATTGCAGGATAGTTCAGTCTTGCTGGACTATTGGCTGTCTTAGGACCGAGGCCAAGGACTGAATGGCCCAGCTGGTCAAAAAGTGGGGAAATAATTCTGAGAAAGATTGTGCTGACATTATTTTTAAATCAAAGCTGATTTTTGACCAGTTTGAAATTCTGTGGATTTTTTTTTTTGTAATTTTCATCAAAACTTTTAATGTTTTGAGATTTTTCCAACCATTCCTACGGCCATCAAGAGTTTCCATCGGTGTTAGCTGCCATGGTGGTCACCTGAAGGAACTGGACTGGTGCTCCAAGCTTATTTCATAAGAATCCGCAGGTTTGTTAAGCTGACCAACTCTGATCTCCTTTTCATGTATTTTTTACATCAATATTGCATCTTCTTTCTGTTATTATGCAATAAGGGTCACCTTATTGTCAGAGCCACTACTCCCCTTCCTGCACAGGTGTGTGTGTGTGTTTGTGTGTGTGTTTATGTGTGAGAGAGAGAATGAGCAGTCAGGGCAGGAAGTGGGTGGAGCCATAACACTGTCACTGTCATGCCCACTGGCTCACAGGGTACACCCGTCCACAGAGCACAGGGGCAGAAAGCAGGAGGCAGACTGTCTCAGTTGGCTTCCTGGTCTGCTCCTGGGATGCAGTGCTCCGTACATGGGACTTCTAGCAAAGTTACAATTTTCCCTTAACAGATCAATGGCCTGTTTCAAAGCCCATTGAAGTAAACAGAAATATTTCCATGCACACAGTATCAAACCCAAAATTCCTTACCTCTTATACAGTTAAAGATTCAGTTTGATTAACAGGATTGCAGAGGCATTATCAAATGTTAAAATAGTCTCTAAATAGTTCAGGAAGGCATATCTCAAACATTTTAAAAGCCACGTATTTTGAATGAAGTACACATTCCAGAGATAATGCAGAAAGTAATGACATTATAAAAATGGAAGGACATACTAAAGGATGTTTCAGATTTGCAATTCATTTTTCAGCTATCTCAATTCATTAATTAAAATACAGTCAAAAACACATATTCTTTGCTTTTCTATAGCAACCTTCCATGCAAAGATCTTAATGATTTTTACGTAAATTATTTAATTAAACCCTCGCAACAGCTCTGTGAGGCAGGGAAGTATTATTATTCCCATTTTTTCAGCTGGGAAAACTGAAGCACAGAGTGGTAATGTGACTCACTAAAGATCACATAGCAAAGCAGGGATTAGAACCTGCATCTCCTGACTCCAGTCTTGTGGTGTAAGTACAAGATTTTGCCATTTACTGCTATGTTAAAGTGGTAATGGTTGGAAAAATGAGCATATCAGAAATGTTATCAGGATATTTCATATTTCTTTGTCCTCAGTCAATTCCATAGCCAGCTTGCTCAATATACAAAACAGAATTTTTCTAACTGATAGCATTGCTAGTTCAGAGAGGTAATGAAAATTAAACCATTTTACCCCAACTTCATACACCATCCTCCACCATTACTGAGAATTGTGTCATAATACATGAGGCAAAGGGGAATTCAGCTTGCTCTTCCACAGCTGTACTTGCTGCCTGCTGCACTGAAAGTGGTAAATATTTATTTCTCAGTTAAGAACATATGACTCAAAATACACAGAGAACTGTACCCAGAAAGCTAATTTTACTGTGCTCTTTTCATGACTCTGAACCCATGAAGTGTTTTGGAGCTTAAGAGGATGCTGGCAACATGAATGTAATATTTTTTAAAGCCCAGTTTCTGATAGTTAGTGTTTCCTGACTGCACATGTGTAAATCCTTCAAAAAAGAAGGGTCTTTTGAGATCCTTGATTGATGTTTATATCCAAGCACTCACTGATGTTTCTGGGAATTTTGCCATTGACTTCAGCATGACCAAGACCCAAGGAAGAACTAAGTAACTGCCTATTGTTTTGATCCTGAATCACGGAAACCAATGGACATTTTGCCAGACTTCAATGGCTGTAGAATCAGATCATATGAAGCGGAAAGGCCTGATCCAGCAAAGCAAAGTGAATAGTCCCACTGAAATCTAGGAATGCCCATATGTTTAAAGTTAGGCATATGCTTAAGTGCTTGGCTGGATCAGGGCCAAAAGGACTATTTTCAAACTGATGTCAACTAGTGAAGAAACTGGAAAAAGAGAAAATAGACTTTTTTTTTCTGCTAACTTCTTTCAGTTCAGGACATCCTAAGTGTTACTTGTAACCAGAGTAGGTGATTTTCAGGTTGATCATTAACATTTCTTTTAGGATTATCCATCTGGTAACTGATGATAAACTGGTGCTACTTCAGTTTTTTAAAGAAATTCAGCCCCATGTACTCTGTGAAAGTACAAGTCTAAGCACACTTGGAGCTTGACTTTTACCTCTGTGCTGCAGACTGATTCTATGTGGAACTTCACAGGGATAGAATTCCCAGCTGCTTGCTCCCAAAACAGGTCCCTGCCACTCATGCTGAAGAATCTCCATTAACTGCTCTTAGAATAGGGTTCATGATGCACAGTTTAGCCATTCTGATTCCATCCAGGAGAGGCCCATGGTACACACAACACACCAACCAGCTGATCATAATATTATTCTGGTTGTATTACTTCCCCAGTGCAGTGTCCAACAGTGAAGTGCTTAGCTGCTTGTGTTGCAGCTACAGAAGTGATGAACAATTTCCTTTCCAATGTTCCATAATGTTCAGATTAACAAGCCTTTTACAATGCAATAAAGAATCCCTCCTAAGGTGCATGTAAATGATTCCTAGTTTTCAAACAGAATCTAGAGCACAGACATCTCACACCGTCTGGTGCAGATACAGCTTAACCAATCACAGGCATTTTTCTTTGTTTTAAAGAGTCAGTTATTCCTAGGCTGCCTTGTGCTATACAGAACTAATGATTCCCTTAGATTTTGAAAAGTTGGACTATTTCTAGTGGTACTTGGATTTTTACCACTCCTGCCTTGTAAGAGCTGAGTGTGTTGCACCCATTTATGGGTGAAGTGGCTTTTAAAACTTACCTCTGTAGATGGATGTTGTAAAATGTTTTCATTTTTATCTATTTTAATTCTTTAAAGGTAGTCAGATTTTTCATGTTTTATTCTTCTTTGTTGTTGTTGTTGCTCAGTATGTTGCTTTCTTCTGTGTTAGGATTATAGGCTATTTTATTTTCTCTCCTCTTCCATTCAATTGCTCTTCGCCTGCACATCCCCTTGCTGTCCCTCTCTCAAGTATGCTCCTATCCTCTCCCAACGTTGTGTCTATGCAGGTAATAGGAACTTAAAAGGCTAAGGTCTGTGTATACTAGGGCATTTTAGTAAAAATACCCTCTCCTTCCCTTGCCTGATGGTAGCACCAAGGGGGATGATCCCGTCCGAGACTTTAGGTACATACTCAGGCCTCTAGCCTCCCATAACACATGCCACCATGGCTACATTTCTATTTTTAGCATGTTAGCAATCAAAGCTAGTGCAGGTATGTCTACCACCTTCCAGCCTTAGTGTAGACATATTCACTGCAGACACGACTTTTACCTTTTTTACTAGCCTATATATTATACTAGATCTGGAGATGGAGTCTAAGGTTTGAAAGAGTAAATAATGGAATAAGGAAAAGCTCCTGAATAGGTTTAATTGACCAGATAATAAAAATGCCTGCAGCCAGTGGAGCCCAGTCTACATCAGTGGTTCTCAAACTAGGGCCAGTGCTTGTTCAGGGAAAGCCCCTGGCAGGCTGGGCCAGTTTGTTTACCTGCTGCATCCACAGGTTCGGTTGATCGTGGCTCCCACTGGCCACGGTTCACCGCTCCAGGCCAATGGAAGCTGCTGGAAGGGCGGCCAGCACATCCCTCAGTCTGCGCCGCTTCCCTGAACAAGCGGCAGACCTAGTTTGAGAACCACTGGTCTACATTAAGGATTCCACCAATGCAGCTAGCAATTCAGCTAAATTGGTGGTAGCACCAGTGCAAATGTTCTGTTAAAAATTTCTTTGTGTAGACACACCCTTCGCCTTTGTCTGCAGCCCTATCACATCTGAAGCACTGGGCAGACTATGCCAATAGGTTCTTGATAACTATTCCACACTGTGTGGCTGAGGGTTCTTTCATCAGCTCCTCACAGGCCAAGTGAAGAGACTACACAATCACTTCTTGCCCAGCTCCCCACTTACAGCCTGATCCAACACATACTGTCGTCAATGAGAGTCTTGCCATTGACTTCAATGAGCACTGATCAAATCTATCGAGTAGGGTGCTGGAAGGGTTCTGCCTTATTCTTCAATGACCCACAAGAACTTTCTTCCGCACAAGCAGAGGGAATTGGTTCAGGGTCCTCTCACTATGCCTGACATTGGCAGAGCACTTTGACAGTTATTAGTTTGCCCCACATCAGAAGTGTGGGGAGAGCCAGTGGCCACAGGGCCTTTGCCCATCACCCACAGACAGGGCAACTCCCTGGTTGCCTAGCGATCAAGTGCAGGCTTTCAGCCGGGGTGGTGGTGAGGGAAGGCAGAACATTATTGTGTCTTTTAAACTCCTTTATTAGCACATTTTGAAACAAATATTCATCCTTTAGCCAAACACTAAACGTAGCAGCTGTGTTTGGTGAATTTTCCTGGAATAGTTACAACAGCTTGAAGTTCTCGTTGTCTTCTTTTTCTTCCTCTTTAAATTTAATTTTGTCATCTCCACAGAACTGTCAAAGTATTTTATTTCCTGTACAGTTTAAGGCCAGATTTCCAAAAGAGCTCAGTTTAGGCATCTAAAATGAGATGAGCACTTTTGAAAACTTGGCCACTTCATTATCAGTGGGGGCTGTTGGAGGCTGAGCACTTTAGACCAACTGGCCCTTCACTGTTAATGAAACCCACGTTTCTGTCATTTAATGTGCTTGCCGCAGTCACATTTTCAGTGGAGCGTTGAGTTATTTGCATGCTGGAGAAGTGGAATATGGAAACTGTCGCTTTTAAGTCATCAGTTTAAATCTAGTCCAAGCCAGTAATAATGTCAGATACTTTTTACCATCTGATGGCTCTTCTGTGATCTGTGTAAAATAGGGTTTATGTTATTTCAGTTTCTGGACAGCACGGTTGTCCATATAATAACTGTTAGCAGCAGCTGGACTCATTGGGAACAGTCTCAGCAGAGGGACCAAAGACTGAGAATTAAATACCGGCTCCCCTGAAGTCAATGGAAACTTTGCTATTGCTTCAGTGGGACCAGGATTTCAACCTGAATGAGTATAGAGACTGAAGGATTGGGTCACATGGGGATCCATTTAGGTCTGGAGTGAAGCCCATCAGAGGGAAGGAGAAAGGATTGCTGTGAGGAAGTTTGTATGGCTACTGCTTGTTGATATTCACTCAAAGGAGTAGCAGAACTTCCTTTAAATTGTCTTTATTGATGTTGCCAGCACTAGCCTCATTTTGGTTGGTTTCGCTCTCCTTCAATATGCCTTAGAGGACAGATTAAAATCTTGGTTCCGCCACTATTTGGAGACGTTTCAACGGATGAAAGGTACAGGCTTGTCAGACTCACAGAATGCAGCTTTTTATTTATCCACAGAACAGGTACACAATAGGCAATGCCAGGACATGCTTCTGTTACACTATCCTGCCAATGTGCTTCAATCTGGACCCGGATCAACCACCTCTACAGGTGAGATTAGTTCATTATCCATTGGCCATTCAATCTTTGTCTGCTCAGCTGAGGCTGCCCACAAGGGAGTCAGCTAGCACCAGTTGTAATGAGAGCTTTTCTCATAAGAAGCTTTCCCACTTGGAATTGCACTGAGACCCCGTGACTGAAAGCAGCCCTGCATTCACACCTGACACACTATTGTAATAATCTTTGTACAAAATAAGCCTTGTGTGGTTTCATTTGAAAACTAATAACTTGCTGGTCAGTAATGTCATTGTGAAATGTGTGTAGCAACAGTATCTATAAAGTTATGAAATCCCACTATATAATGTTCTTAGCACATGTTCAAAATCAAAACAGCCCTGCCCAGTCAGAAATATCCTGAACAAAGAAATGTGTGTTTACCTCAAAGTACATATAAGTAGTAAGCAGGATCCTAAAAAGGCAGGGAGAGGAGATGGCAGGAGACAAAGCAAATTTACATCTCAGCAGACACAGGTGAGAAGAAAGAACCTGGAGCCTCCTTCATGACCCGACTTCATGTCATCTTCTTTACTGTTTGAATAAACTTTGCTTTGAGGGGTAACCCTCAGAAGAATCCACTTCAAAGGTTAACTAGACTATAAAAGAAAGGGGCAGAAAACCCCAGGGGATCTCTCTCTCATACACACACACATCTAAGAAGACAAAGGAACTTGAGAATTTAGTCAGCTGTGTTGCTGGGAACATGTGGTAAGGATTTTACCTTGAACCAAGTCTAGCTTGTTAAGTTGTAACTACTAGAAAGTGTTCTATCTTTATTTATCTTGTACCCATTTCTGACTTTAATACCTGATATTTGAATTCAACTAGTCTTATCTTCTGTTGTTAATAAACTTCTTGTATTTTTAATCTGAACCAATCCAGTGCTACGTTTAAACTAAACTGTTTGGTAACTCTAGTTAAAGTAGCAAACAGTTGAATATTGACTCTTTTCAGGGGCAATGGGCCTTTAATCTCTGAATTGCCCAGGAGAGGGCTGGACAGTGCAGAACACATGATTGTAGGAAAATCCAGGACTGGGGGTGTTTTGGGGTCACCCTGCAAGCAGTAACCAAGGCTGATGGAAACCAGAGTTTGATTGGTGTGTTGCTGAGAGGCTGCTGGGGTTAGAACTGCTATACCAGGGCTGTGGCTAGATCCAGACACTGACATTGTGACCTGCATGCTGGCAGGCTGTTTGTGAGTTGCCCAAGTTCAGAACTACAACAGCAAAACATTGTGAGGTACCCCAAAGTTGTGGGGCAGGTGGTGACACAACTTCTCACTGCTCAGGACTGCAACCTGGAATGTGACAGACCCACCAAACTCATACCACATCAGCCATTAAACAGGCAGGATAGCTGTGATTTTCAGTGACAGCCAACCTATGCAGGAATCACACCAGTGAATTAGAGGTGAAAGGCTCAACTCAGTTTACTTTGTAAATGTGTCTTCAGACTAGCTGGATATAAAAAGTCCCTTCTATCAGAAATCAAACACAGAGTACCACTGAAGCTGTAAATTCTTCTTCTTTACTAAAACTTAATATGGGGACAAAAATGTTATTCTGTCCTAATGGATTTACCAGTCACAAAAATCTGAGCTAATAAGGCCAATGCCCTGGAGTACTGGCAGCAACATGCTGTTCATCAAAGCTCTAGGTCATTACTGCAGAATCCTGGAAGGGCTTTGAAGGGGTGAATAGATATATACTTCTTTATACTGCAAAGTTTAGCATTAAGCAACAGCGGGCCCAATATATGCCTGGGAAACCTATCAAATACTATAATAATTTATTTCAGTTATATCTCTGAAGTGCCCCTCAAAAGAAAAATTCCTGCCCAAACAATCTGCAATACAAAAATCAGTAAGCCAGATAATCCAGAGTCCAGTTCAGTATTTTATTAGTTAGAAATAACTTTCCCATTCAGTTTTTGGACCCGTGTATTCAGTATCAAAGTCAACCAAATATGCATAATCTCCAAACCAGTCTTCTACCTATTTTACACCGATGTTCTTGAAGCATGAATTCTATCTGTAACACCCCAATTACCCTTATTAGCTATGTGCATGCCCTGACTCCCAGACCATACATAATGGCTTTCATATAGAAAATGATTTAATTCTTTACAGAAAACCACTCATAAATTATAGAGAGAAAGAAGCAGACACAACCCCATCTGCCTGTATATTTCCCCACTAGCCCAGCTGTGTTTCCTTCTGATCTGAATGTGTCTGTGTGTGCACTGCTTGTATACTTGTTCTGAGGAAGAACCCACACTGCAGCACTGAAGAAATACATGTGAGGAGAACCCAAACCACTGCATTGTTAGGGGGAAAGAGAGATGAAATGTCTTTAAAAGTCAAAACCTCCCTGGGATGAGAGGTGGGAGTGAAGGTTGTAAATAATAAAATGGACAGTGGCACACAGATGTGTAGGGAAGTTCTATCTTTAAAAAGTCAGTATATTTAATGGCAGAGAAAAGTGCCATACTGACATCAGCAGAGACTGATATTCTCTATTCACCCACAATGCTGATACATCTGGACAGCAGCTGAGCAATCTGTGTGGCACAACACTCATGCCATTGGGGTGAGAGAGGAATTCAGGCTCCATATCAAGTCAGCTTCTGTATTCTCTACTAGGAATACCTAGAAGGGTGATCATTAGAATCAATCGTGATGGTAGGTTTTGTGATGTGGGCATATGTTCATCAGGACTCTGATCAGCAAAACTATTTCACACAGATCATGCAAGAGTCATCAGTCTTCACTGGCCTAGACTGGAACCAGCATCCTAGTGGGAAATGTTGATCTTACACGTAAGGTATATTATCCTCTGATTCAAATGAAAGAAGCACATGAAGTGTGTAAATGCAAAATGCAAAGAGGGAAATCTTTTCTGAACAGTTTGACAGTGTGATGGCTGGCTGATTCTACAACACTCTTTATAAAGGGTTGCAGGGAAAATTGTACAAGCTGTATTGTATAAAAAGAATTAAAGAAGTTAAAGATGGAAAAGACCAATTAGATCTTCTAATCCATTCCCCTCTCTTCCCCTCGCCAAAGTAAGACTGTTCCCTAAAGCACATTTTTTCATTGTTTTGTTCAGTTCTGTTTTAAGACCCTGTTTCAGAAAAAGCATTTAAGTTTGTGCTTAACTTTAATCATGTGCCCCCTACCCTACTGGGGGACTTAGATGCTTTAAAGTAAATCATAAGTTTAAGACCTCCTCCTAAAGAAGGCTGTTTTTTCTGAATCAAGGCCTAGACGATTCAAATGACAAGGCTTTGACAACTTCTCTTGGGAAACTCTTCCACACATGGAAAGGTCTCACAATTAGGAAGTTTTTCCTGACATTTAGTTTTATTTTCACTCCATTAATCATAGTTACAACCACTTAAAGCACCCTGAACAATTCTTTCCCTGACTCGGTGGTTCTAGGGTTGCCAATTTTGGTTGAACGTATTCCTGAAGATTTCATCATGACATAATATTTAATTAAAGATTAATTTTTAATTCCTGGAGACTTCAGGACAATCCTGACAGTTGGCAACCCTAGTGGTTACGCTCTGGGCCTGATTCTTTTTTTATATTGGTTTCACATTGGTGTCAGTAGATTGACTTGAGGCTACAAGTCCTTGCACAAGCTGTTACAGTGAGTTCGTATGAGGAATCCTGTTGTGTTTGTAAATTGCAGGGAGATGTCTTGTTCTTCTGAAACATCACGAGACTGGCAAATTTGCCAGTTCAAAAATACCAGTTCTCATTTTCCTCTGCACCAATTATTGCACTGCATCAAATAACAAAAAATCATATGCCTCTGCATTTTTGTTTCTTGTTTTTTCAGATTTCCCCAGAGGAAACTGGTATTTTGAAATCTGAATTCCATTTCCAATGCAGCAAGCAACTGGAAATGTGTCCTGTTTCCCATCACGTTTCCAAATGTTAGCTGTATCTCTATCTATTTTCAGATTGTGAGAGAACTTTCTCAGCCATAAGGCTGAACTTACCAAGTCTACATTTCTCCCCCAGGAGCTTGTTCCTGAGCCAGCATTATACTGTGGTTTCCATCTCTGTGGCCAGACTGCTGTGGGTTTGAAATCCTTCTTCCCTGTAGATGCAACAAGCTGCTGAGCTTTTCAGGCATAGCAGGGGACCTGGTGATCATTGCTTTTCAATCTCCTGTATTTGGAAACCAACCAAACAGAATTAATTGAATGTATCCATCTCTACTTCCTCCCTCTTCTTCCTCCCTTTTCCTTTTCCACTCCAGATCCTGAGGCCTGTGCGACAATTGCATGGAGCCAGTATTGGATGATATGCTGGATGAGCCCTTGGCTAGTGGTACCATCAGTTTCTGCAAAATTTAAACTTTGCTTAAAAAAGAATAAATAATGAATAAATGAAAGTAATGAAGTTCCCACTTCCTATTCCTTATGGCTGCAGTTATGACCTTCCAAATGTAAACTTACGCAGTGCTGTATCCCAGACTGCAGACATAGATCCTGTAGCACTAGCTTTGAGGGCATGTTTAGCAGGGTGGTCAGCCACTCCTGCCCTGAGGAGGTTAAAGCAGCCCTGGAGAAGGCTGTGGCACAGAAATGCTAAGCTGATTGGGGGAAGAAGCCACAGGTGGGGCCATGCCCCAATCAGGCCACAGCTGGCCCTATAAGAGAGCTGAGGACCAGAGACTGAGGAACACATTCTCTCTAGCAACCTAGAGAGAGGGAAGGACCTGGCAGCCTGGGAAGCTGAGGAGGGTACCTAAGGTGGAGCAGTGCTGGGGAAGGGCAGAGGGAGCTGGGGAGCTTCAGCCTAGCAAAGCCCCAGGCTGCGGGCCGAGTTAAGAGAAAATGAAGATTTCCTGGACAGACATCAGGATATGCTTCTACAGGCACAATGTTCTGAAGAATCGGAGCAGGCTGTGCAGAGGGGAGAAAGGGACAGTGAAGAAGTTTGGCAGCATGTGACCTCCAGAAGAAGAAAGAGGAGCGTCCATGTACCAGCAATGGAGATACAGATGAGCAACCATTTTCATGTTCTCTCCACAGGTACTAATGTGGAGAGTGGACTAGATGATACATCTGCGGGAAGGGAGCAGAAGGGGACTCCACCGACTGGAAGGCATGAGATGCCCTGTCCTAGGGATGGGGGTTCCACGACCACTGCTCCCAGGAGAAGGAGGAGGGTGGTGGTGGTTGGGGACTCCCTCCTCAGGGGGACTGAGTCATCTATCTGCCGCCTCATCCGAGAAAATCGAGAGGTCTGCTGCTTGCCAGGAGCTAGGATTCACGATGTGACAGAGAGGCTGCCGAGATTCATCAAGCCCTCGGATCGCTACCCCTTCCTGCTTCTCCACGTGGGCACTAACGATGCTGCTAAGAATGACCTTGAGCGGATCACTGCAGACTATGTGGCTCTGGAAAGAAGGATAAAAGAGTTTGAGGTGCAAGTGGTGTTCTTGTCCATCCTCCCTGTGCAGGGAAAAGGCCTGGGTAGAGATCGTCGAATTGTGGAAGTCAACGAATGGCTACACAGGTGGTGTCAGAGTGAAGGCTTTGGATTCTTCGACCATGGGATGGTGTTCCAAGAAGGAGGAGTGCTAGGCAGAGACAGGCTCCACCTAACGAAGAGAGGGAAGAGCGTCTTTGCAAGCAGGCTGGCTAACCTAGTGAGGAGGGCTTTAAACTAGGTTCATTGGGGGAAGGAGACCCAAAAGCCCTGAGGTAAATGGGGAAATGGGATAACCGGGAGAAGCACGACAGGAGAGTGCAAGAGGGGAGGACTCCTGTCTCAGAGACAGAAGAGGGCGGAAGACAATCAGCGAGTAATCTTAAGTGCCTATTAACACAAATGCAGAAGCCTGGGAAATAAGCAGGGAGAGAAACCGGAAGTCCTGGCACAGTCAAGGAACTATGATGTGATTGGAATAACAGAAATTGTGGGATAACTCACATGACTGGAAGTACTGTCATGGATGATATAAACTGTCACAAAAGGACAGGCAGGGCAGAAAAGGTGGGGGATTGCATTGTATGTAAGAGAGCAGTATGACTGAGAGCTTCCACGGAAGATAATTGGGTAAAGAAAAAACCTGAAGCTCTGGATTAAGTTGAAAGTGTGAGCAACAAGTGGTGATGCCGTGGTCGGAGTGCTGCTATAGAGCAGACCAGGGGGATGAGGTGGACGAGGCTTTACTTTCAGCAACTTTTTTTGTTATTTTCTAGCAGAAGTTACTACATTGAGGCGCCTGGTTCTCATTGAGACTTTAATGCACGTCCTGATTAATCTGACTGGGAGAGCATACAGCGTTGCACAGACAATCCAGGAAAGTTTTTGGAAAGATGTAGGGGACATTTCCTGGTGCAAGTGCTGGAGGAACCAGCTAGGGGCAAGCTCTCTTCAGATGCTGCTGCTCTTACATAACAGAGAAGTTTAAGTAGGGGAAGCAAAAAGTGGATGAGAACCTGGAGGCAGTGACCATAAAGTCAGTCAGGATCCCACCACACAAGGAAAGAAAGGAAGAGCAAGCAGAATATGACGAACCCTGGACTTGCAAGAAAAGCAAGACATTTATTTCTGACGTCCGTCAGAGGGAACTGATGGGCAGGATCCCCTGGGAAAATCACTAACAATGAGGAGGGGGAAAGGAGTCCAAGGTTGAGTAGCTGGGCTGTATTTTAAAGAAGATCCTTATTGAGGTGAGGAAAAAAACCATCCACCGAGTGCGTAGGAAGAAATACTAAATATGCAGGTGAACCAGCGGCTCTTAAAGTGAAAATCCTTGCTGATCTAAACACAAAAAAGAAGCTACAAGAAGTGGAAAGAAACTGGACAAATGACCAGGAAGGATTATAAAAAATTGCTCAGGCATGCAGGAGTGAAATCAGAAGGCCAAATCACACTTGGAGTTGCAGCTAGCAAGAGATGTTAGAGTAGTAACAAGAAGGAGTCTTCACGATATTTTAGCAACAAGAAGAAAGTCAAGAAATAGTGGTGCGCGCTTACTCCGAGCGTAATGAGGGAGGGCAACTAGGACAGAGATGTGGACAAAAGCTAATGTACTCTATGATTTTTTTGTCTCTGTCTTCAACAAACAAGGTCAGCTCTCAGACTGCTGCACTGGGCAGCACTGTATGTGGAGAAGGTGACCAGCCTCTGTGGAGATAAGAAATGGTTTGGGAGCTATTAGTGAAAAACTGATGATGCACAAGTCCTGGGCGCTGATGTACTTGCATCCAAGGTGCTAAAAGTTGGCGATGTGATTGAAGAGCATTGACCATTATCTTTGAAAACATATGGTGATCGGGGGATGTCCTGGATGACTGGAAAAAGGCTAATGTAGATTGCCCATCTTAAAAAAGGAAAGAAGGAGGCACGGAAAACTAACAGGCCAGTCAGCCTTACATCAGTCCTGGAAAATCATGAAACAGGTCCCATCAAGAGAATCAATTTCTATGAGCAACTTAAGGAGAGGAAAGTGATGCGTGAGACACGTCAGCATGGACCACATACAAGGGCAAGTGCAATGCTAACAACCTAATTGCCTCTTAGGATGGAGATAATCTGGGTCGGTGGATGATGGGAAAAGCAATGAGGATTTTAGTTCTTTGACTTCAGCAAAGCTACTTTAAGATACGGTCCTCCACAGTATTCTTGCGAGCACAAGTTACAAAGTATTTAGTATGCGCTTGGATGACATGGACTATGAAGGTGTGTACGACAAAGTTCCTCCTGCTGAACTCTGGTGGGTCCTGCGTTTATTGGCAAGATTTGCTCACTCAGTTGTCTTCGCTAACAGTCTGGGTCAACTCTCCTGTGCTGAAAATCAGGAGTTGTGGGGTTATTGGGGGAGATACACTCAGGACCACCAGCTCTATTCGCCAGGTTCCAGCCCAGGCCGGTGCGCGTCTAGTGCGGTACTGTGAACTAGCTCATGACAGCTAATGTGCGCCCTGCCCGTGCGATACTACACGCCAAAAGGCCTCGCTGCCATCTTCATACGGCTTCTTTAAACCTTCTTCTTACGTCACCACATGGGGGAAAAGAAAATAAAAAGAAAGGTACTTCCTCCTGGTGTCCTGTACAAACGCTTGTACTCCTTTGTCCCACTCAAGGCACGCACGACGCGGCGTCTACTTCATCAGTATCCCCAGTTGTCACTCTTGTTCCCAGCTCCTACTCATTGCACTTTTGGCCTTCCTCTGCGCTCTGGCTCCCTCCCGACCTGACTGGAGTGGAGCTACTTTTAAAAAGCCGTAGGCCGGCTCGAAGATAGCCTGCTGGTTGAATGTAGCTGGCAGGTGTGCTCTAATCCAGCCTGTCTGCCTTAACTGGTTTAGCAGGTTCTAGATTTACCGCTAGATGCGAGTCCCTGCTCTGGTGACTGCAGGGAACAGAAAAGTATCTCATCCAGTGAACCAACAGTATATTTTCCCTCTACCAGACTCCTGTAACGCACGCAGCTGGTTTGGGTCTGTCCACAGCGTGAGAAGAAAGCTTGCTAGATCGTGTGGGGCTCAGACGGATAGTGATTCAATGGCTCCATGTCTAGTTGGCAGCCGGTTTCTAAGGGCGGCTAGTGGCTCAAGGGGGTCGGTCCTGAGGCCAGTTTTGTTCAATATCTTCATTAATGATCTGGAGGATGGCATGGGACCGCAACTCTCAGAAAGTTTGCAGATAACACTAAATTGGGAAAATGGTAGATAGTGCTGAGGGTAGGGATAGGAATACAGAGGGACCTAGATAAATTAGAGGACTGGGCCAAAAGAAAATTGATAGGTCTCAATAAGGACAAGGTGCAGAGTCCTGCTCTTAGGACGGAAGAATCCATTCACTGTTACAGACAAGGGACTGAATGTCTAGAAAGCAGTTCTGCAGAAAAGGATCTAGGTTTACAGTGGACGAGAAGCTGGATATCAGTCAACAGTGTGCCCATGGCCCAAGAAGCGCTAACGGCATTTTAAGCAGTATAAGTAAGGGCATTGGCAGCACAATCGAGGACGAGATCATTCCCCTCTATTCGACATTGGTGTAGGCTTCATCTGGAGTTACTGTGTCCAGTTTTGGGCCCACACTACAAGAAGGATGTGAGAAAATTGGAGAGCCCAGTCGAGGGAAACAAAATTATGTAAGGGTCCTGGAGCACATGACCTAGTAGGAGAGGCTGAGGGAACTGGGATTGTTTAGTCTGCAGAAGAGAAGAAGAGGGGGGATTTGATAGCTTCTTTCAACTAACTGAAGGGGGTTCCAAAGAGGCTGGATCTAGACTGTTCTCAGTGTAGCAGATGACACGAACAAGTGAAGTAATGATCTCAAGTTGCAGTGGGGGAGGTTTAAGTTGGATATTAGGAAAAACTTTTTCACTAAAAGAGTGGTGAAGCACTGGAATGGGTTACCTAGGGAGGTGATGGAATCTCCTTCCTTAGAGGTTTTTAAGGTCAGGCCTGAAAAAGCCCTGACTGGGATGATTTAGTTGGTGTTGGTCCAGCTTTGAGCAGAGAGTTGGACTAGATGACCTCCTGAGGTCTCTTCCAACCCTGATATTCTATGATTCTATGAAAAGGGTACTTGGGCTGCAGAGGGGCGGTCCAGGAATAGGGAGAGGCAGCTGGTCCAACCCCCTTTGACAACGATGAGTGGTTTACGGACTGCAGTTTGCCCCAGTGAGCGGGGCCTAGATGGAGACTGGCGGTAGCCACTGAGGCAAGGTGGGGGTTGGAAGTTCTCCTGGGAGGGGAGACCCAGAGAGAGGGGGTACAGCTGTGGTCAGAACCCATGGCAAAGGGCACTGGGGTCTGGGAGGGACACAGGGCTAGCAGCAGGTGAGACATGGGCCTGCAGAGGGTGCACTGGGCTGGAAAGAGCTAATTCCCTGGATGACCAGCAGGAGGCACCACGCCTATGAGTTGTTGCCCTGCCACAGCACGTCTTCTTAAAATGAGGCAATGGACACAAGGTCACTAAGAACGTAAAACTGTTGTGCTGCTTTTCTTGCAACAGTACAGTGCATGCACATAGCATGTTGTTCTCATGCATCCACATACAGCATAGCATCCTTTACAACCAGATCCCACTACATTCTGTGACCACTGAAGCATATTCCATAGTGCTCATCACCCTTGCTGAAAATAGATGTTTAGGTAATTTCCAAATGTGAAGCACACTGCATAGATTTAGGAGGACTGGTTTATTAAGAGATGAGTACTGTGTCTTTAAATCTGTAGCAAGAATGGAGGCAAAACAGGAACAATTCATGTGGAAGGTTGCAGACAGGAGCGCCTAAAAGGAAAACTGATTTCCCCAGGCACAACGTCTTTGTAGAATCACAATTTGTTTCTTTATTTATACAATTTTTTCAGAGAATATACTGACCAATTATTCAATGATTACTTCATTTTGCAGCCACTGCTTACATCAAATAGATGGGGGTCAGCTCATTGTCTGTCCTGTTAGAAGACAAGTTCCTTGTACAGCCTATAACAACAATATAAATTAAAAAAACTAATTGGCAAGCCCATTCAGCTTGGTCTCATTGCTAGAAGCTAGCCTTATAGGTATACTGTAGATGTTTGAAGTTGATAGTGACTACTTAGGTCCCTGGCAATGGATTTATCTAAAAGGATTTGGACTGGCAAAAAACAAAGCCTTCTGCCTAGGAAAGTAGCTCTCCTAGAAATGCAAAATTTGGACAGTTCCAAAGGTCTCTGTAAACCAGTCAAGCTAATTTGATTCTTGTCATCTCTAGCCCACTGATTTCCATGGCTTTGTACCACAAGAACAGTGGAAAGGCAAATGGCAGAGCAGGGATTTCAGTGCAGCTTTTTTTTGGCAGCTGGAGAAAAAGCAGATAAACTATCAGATTGTTCTCTCTCTCTTTCTCTCTATTTTTTTTTTATCATGGCTAGTCTTTCCCTTCCTTTTTTGATCTTCCTATAGTTCAGCATCAGATCTGTACTCCTTTGATGGCCTTGGTGCCTTCGGGGCATGGTACTTTGCTTTAGACAAAACATCTACACATAGTTATCCTGGTGCGTGCATGCAGTCCAGCTGCTGTCCTTGTACTTTTCACACTGCTCACATTTGTCAGATGCTTTCTTCTCACTGGCATATGCCGAAGTATAATGGTCCTACTACATGTGTGCTCATATTTGTTATTGTCTCTGTAAGCCCAAATGTAGGCTGTAAAACAAACCATGTCCTATTATGAATAGAAATAAGCAGAAAATCTATGAGGACAAAGTGTGGATTGTTTTGAGTGTAAACAGTCTCTGCAGTACTGGAAACCTGAACATAGCTGGCACTGGGTGGCTAATGAGAACTAGCCACCATTTCTAGAAGCTGATTAGAAATGAGAAGCAACAGAGAAACTGACCTGACTCATTTGACTGTCCAACCTCAATGATGTGCAAAGAGTAAACCAACAGCACTCATGACATCTAATTATTGCGATTTCTCAGTTTATTTCAGTTTTAGCCATCTAAGGTGCTATAGAACTTGATTAAAGTCCACATCAGGCCCATCGTCTCTGGGAACCTACTAACAATGGCTGTAAACATGGGATGGAGAGCAGGATATGGATTTTGGAATATTAGAAATAGGTAGGAGATGACTGGGGAAGCAGGATGGGGAACTGGTGGAGCAGTATTGCTAACAGGTCTGCCACAGCGGCATGAAGCGTGTGGAATTTATGGGCTCTGAAAATACGCTGAGCTAGATGAAACCAGCTATTCACATTCTTCAGACTGCTAGCAAATTTCCCAAGGGCTGTTAAAACCCACAGTGTGCTTTAAAAGTATGTGGGAACCGGATGGCCTGTCCTGAGGTTTCTGATTCACTGCTTTCTCTCTGCAAAACAAGACTCTTGTCAACATACTAGCTTCCTTGATCTTCTTCTAGAGCTGGGAAGGGCTCTGTAAACTCAGATTAGGAGCTCAATTGCTGTGGTGATAGATAATCTGTCTCACTTTCTCTGACTGGAAGAAGGAGAATGGTTCGTTCTGTCTTACAGTTTGGGACTGTAAGTTTAACCTGATGTGTTGGCTTAATATAAATTGATAGTGACTCAAGAATCAACCTATAAACCCACATACCTAGAATTTTCTTTTTTCTTTGATAGCCCTATGGCGCTTTTGAATGGGTCTGCTCATGTATCTATATTCGGGACTCACCATTGTTGAAGCATTAAAGTGAACTTTGGCGAGTGTTTGGATTGTTTAGCTGGAAAACAGCAGGGCATTTTTTCAAAGAGAAGGGAATATTTGATACATCACTGTGTCCTGACCAACATCTTCTTTCTCAGTAAAACAAACTAATGCCTGAAGCTGTGTGTGAGCTATCCCCTGAAAGCAGATTGGCTGTTGCATTTATCTCCATGAGAGGTGGGTGAAATTTTTTAGACAAAGTTTATTTGCTAACCAATGTAGTTTGCCACACTATTTGTGCATTTTTGTCAAATTAGGCAAATAGTTTTGTCTGAAAAAGATGGATTTTTTAAAAAAAGTTTAAATATTTTGTTTCAACATTTTTTAAATGTTTGAATTTGAATTTTAAAATGCTTCATTTTGAAAATTAGCTAGAAGGGTAAAAACCATCTGAAAATGAAAAAAAAACCCAGTAAAAAATTGTTTCAGATTGAGCGCCATGAGAATTACTGCTCCTAATGCTGATATTTGCTTATTGCAGCTAGAGATCAAGTGGTGGAGCAACATGATAAGAAGATTAAGACGAAAATCAGCAGATTTGCTGTTGGTTCCTGTATCTAGTGCTGGTATGGTCAATATGAAGATGGATTAAGATGATGGTGGCAGCTAGACTTGGGAGGGCAAAGCTGATATGTAAATATACTGGCTTTTAGAACTCTATATTCAGAACCATGTCTGGGCAATTTAAAGTCATGCTGTGTCTAGCTCCAAAATCGACACTGGCCTAACCTGAGGAGTCTACATTGTTGTTTTCTCAGAGTTATTATTTGCTAAGAAAAATGGAATACTGATATCAAGTACATTATACTTCATCTTAGTCCATCCTTCCCCTTGCATCCAGATCTTTTACCCAGAAATCATGTTTGTTTTCAGATCTGTCTAAAACTCTTTTATTTTTCTTTATAATGGCCCCTACAATTGCATGTCACTTTTGTTCTGTTGCTAATATGGCTGTACGAAGTTGCATTCTGTTCTGTTCTAATGTCCATCCCCCAGGTGGCCTTCCAAAGTGTGAGTCTATAGTTTGGAGTTCCTGAACACATTAAGTATCATGGTGCAGAAACTGACAATGAATCAATGGATGCAAATTTTGCTATAGAAAAAATGCCCCAAGTGTCTGTCAGTTTGGACCTGCTGAAAGTGGAGTATTAAGAAGTCTTATTAAAAGAAATCCCATAAAGACCTTGTGGGGGAAGCTAGACTTTTCCCATAGCAGCAGAAGAGAAGCACTGGTGTCCATCCAGATTATAGAACTAGGTATAAAGCAATTCTGCTCATTGAGGGTGATCATGTAGCTGGTTGATGAATAGATTTGGGCAGACTACTCTCTGAAATAAACTGTATTGGTCTCTGAGCCTCTGCTGATTTGGGGGGTGGGAGGGGTTTGCACCATATGTTTAGAGTGAATTATTAATTAGATGTGAGGACCCTGGGAAGTTGACCGTCCCTCTCTTTAGATGGCATTGCCATTACATTAGCCAGCAACACACTTTGGCCAAAGGGTAGTTCAATACCAATCCAAAGCATGTATATTCAGGCCAATACCCTTCAAGCCAATGAAGTCAAATGGTACAGATCAAGAATAGCGGATAGTCTGTTTGTCAAGAGGAAGGGGAGAAGACAGGGCACTTTCCCACTTCTCCCTGCCCTCCCATCTCACTATTATATTTTGCACTAAACAAGATCATGATAGTCTTTCTATTTCATATAAATTTTAGGGAGAGTTTATATAATCCTCTGACATGTTCCCTACACCAGTGAACAGGCTGAACTGGAGAAAGTCCAAAACCCTAGTGAAGATTACTGTCTTCTTAATGTTGACTCCAGTCAACAGTGAAAGAGGCTAGCTGGCCCAGGTGTTTACATAAAGCAATGGAGTAAAATTAGATTTGAATAACTTTCAACAGTTAGAGTTAATATAGTAACCTCTTTATTTTTTCCATCAGCCAGCTAATGTCTTGAGAAATCCATTTAACCCATAACTCTCAAGAGACATCGCTTTTGAGATCAGCCTACCTCAAGGAAGAGCCTACAGGGGAATCATCAGCCATGACATTGTTTAGTTTGTAAGCTTAGTGAGTAAGCTCACTAAGGCAGGGACCATGTCGTCTTCTCTGAATTGTACAGAGTACTACTGGTACTGAACAAATAATAAATAAGCTGGCTTTTGTAGGTGACAAATCTGAGGAACTGTCACAGATTGAAGTGTCACTAGAGGAGGTTTTGGAATTAATTGATAAACTCAACATTAACAAGTCACTGGGACCAGATGGCATTCACCCAAGAGTTCTCAAGAATCAAATGTGAAGTTGCGGAACTATTAACTAAGGTTTGTAACCTGTCCTTTAATTCGGCTTAGGTACCCAAAGACTGGAGTTAGCTAATGTAACGCAATATTTAAAAAGGGCTTTAGAGTGATCCCGGCAATTACAGACGGTAAGTCTAATGTCCATACTGGGCAAATTAGAGTTGAAACATAGTTAAGAATAAAAATTGTTCGACACATAAGAAAAACAAACTGTTGAGCAATAGTAACATGGTTTCTGTAAAGGAAATCGTATCTTACTAATCTATTAAGTTCTTTGAAGGGGTCAACAAACATGTGGACAAGGAGAATCCATGTGGACACAGTGTACTTAGAATTTCCAGAAAGCCTTTTGACAAGGTCCCTCATCAAAGGCTTCATTACGTAAATTAAGCTGTCATGAATAAAAGGAAGGTTCTTTCATGGATTTGAGACTGGTGAAAAAGAGGGTAGGAATTAATGGTAATTCTTCAGAATGGAAAGAGGGGTAAAACTGTGGTGTTCCCCAGAGTCCAGTCCTAGGACCAATCCATATCAATTCATTCATAAATGATCTGGAGAAAGAGGTAAACAGTGAGGTGGCAAAGTTTGCAAGTGTTACTAAACTACTCAGATAGTTAAGACCAAGCAGATGGAAGAACTTTACAAAAAGATCTCATGAACTAAGTGATGGGGCAACAAATGGCAAATGAATTTAATGTGGCTAAATGTAAAGTAATGCACATTAGAAAAATACTCCAACTATACACACATATGATGGGGCTAATTTGCTTCAATGAGTCAGGAAAAAGATCTTGGCGTCATCTGAGAGTTCTCTGAAGATGTTCACGCAGTGCGCAGGGTGGTCAAAAAAGCAAACAGGATGTTAGGAGTCATTAAAAGAGGATCGAGATAAGACTGAGAATATTATTATTGCCCTACTATAATAATCCATGGTACGCCCACGGCGAATACTGTGTACAAGAGGTGCTCCTCACTCCAAAAAAGTATTCAGCACTAGAAAAGGTTCAGAAAAGGGCAACTAATGTTTAGGGGTTTGAGGAGGGTCCCATATGAGGAAAAATATAGAGGCTAGCGCTCTTCAGCTTGGAAAGAGACTAAGGGGATATGATAGAGGTAAATAAAATAGAGTGATGTGGAGAAAGTGGATAAGGAAAAGTTATTTACTTATTCCCGTAAAACAAGAACTAGGGTCACCAATGAAATTAATAGGTAGCAGGTTTAAAACAAATAAAAGGAGTTTTCACACAGCACACAGTCAACTTGTGGAACTCTTACCTGAGGAGTTGTGGAGGCTGGAACTATAACAATGTTTAAAGGGAACTGGATAAAATTCATGGTGGCTAAGTCCATAATGGCATTAGCTAGGAGGGGAAAAAAATGGTTTCCCAGCCTCTGTTTTTCAGGATGGAGATGGATGCAGGTAAGAGATCACTTGATCATTGCCTGTTAGGTTCACTCCCTCTGGGGCACCTGGCATTGGCCACTGTCGGTAGACAGATACTGGGCTAGATGGACCTTTGGTCTGGCCAGTACGGCCATTCTTATCTTCTTATGTAAAAATAGTTACAACTGGTTAATTTTTTAAAAATATTTGTGAAAATATTTGAAGTTGTTTCTATTTCACAGGTTTTGAAAAAAATTATGATTTTTAAAATAAAAATTGTTAACTATGGTCATAGGTTTCTAGTAAGCTAAAAATTCCTTCCTTCAATAACATTTTCATCACAAACATTGATTAAAACGTAGTGGAAATTTTTGTAAAAAATGAACAATTTAAAAAAGTTGAGGTTTTTTCCATTTTTCTAGGGACTTACAGGCTGTAAGGCCAAAAAAGACCATTCTGATCATCCAGTCTGACCTCCTGCACTTTGCAGGCTACAGAACTCACACACCCACTCCTGTAACAGACCCCTAACCTTTGGCTGCATAACTGAAGTCCTCAAATCTTCATTTAAAGACTTCAGGATACAAAGAATCCACCATTTACTCTAGTTCAAACCAGCAAGTGACCATGCTGCACACTGCAGAGGAAGGCAAAAACCCCTCAGAGTCTCTGTCAATCTGACCTGGGGGGAAAATCCCATCCCAATCCCACATATATCAATCAGTTAGACCCTGAGCATACGGGAAAGACACACCAGCCAGACACTTGGAAAATAATTCTCTGTAGTAACTCAGAACCCTCCCCATCTCTGGCCATTGGCAATATTTGCTAATAGCAGTTGCAGATGCAACATATGTCATTGTAGGCAATCTCATTATACTATCTCCTCCATAAACTTATCAAGAACAGTCTTGAAGCCAGTTGAGTTTTTTGCCCCCACTATTCTCCTTGGAAGGCTGTTCCAGAACTTTACTCCATTGATCATTTAGAAACCTTTGTCTCACTTCAAACCCTAGACTTATTGATGGCCAATTTATATCCATTTGTTCTTGTGCTGGCATTGGCTCTTAACTTAAATAACTCCTATCCCTCCCTAGTGTTTATCCCACTCATGTATTTATAGAGAACAATCATATTTCCCCTCATCCTTCATTTTGTTAGGCTAAACAAGCCAAGCTCTGTAAGTCTCCTCTCGTAAGGTAGGTTTTCCATACCTCTGATCATCTTAGTAGCCCTTATCTACACCTGTTCCAGTTTGAATTCATCTTTCTTAAACATGGGAAACCAGAATTGCACACAGTATTCCAGATGAGGTATTATCAGTGCCTTGTACAATGGTAATTATTCATGCCCTATAGCTCTGTCACTAGGATGACCTAATGTCCAGTGTGGAAGTATCTAGGCAAATAGAAGAATGCTTTCATGACCTAGTTTCCATTACTTAGGGAAGTGGAGTTTCTACAGTGATGGGAAAAACCCCTTTTCTAGCTGTAGGAAGCATCTAGATTCTGGAACTACAGAAGCATAACTGCAATGCCATAGCTGTGCCACTGTAGTGCCTATTGTGTAGATATGGCCTAAGAGAAGGTTGCTGCCTCAAAGAACTTACATTTAATAGGCAAGACAGACAAAGGGAAATATTAATATCACCTATTTGTACCAATGGCACAGAAGATGAAGTGACAGAGCCAGGAATTTTACCCAGGTCTCAAGAGTGCCAGGCCACTGCCTTAACCTGAAGACAAACCTTCCCCACTAAGCTAAGGTGAGGGCAAAATTGCAGAGGAGCAAATTGGGCATGGAAGTTTCCTTCTCTAAATTCCCTAGCACATACTGCTCAGATGAGTGTAAAATTAGAGATCTCTACCCTTTGCCTCTGCCCTTCCTCCTCTGCAGACCCTCTCAGAGGTCCAGAGAGGCCGGGGCCACTTCCAGCTTTTGAGGCCCCTAGCCATAATAAAAATTAAAACGACGACACATGAAAACAAAATAAGGCTCCAATAAAAGAGTGAGACATAATTTTAATTTTTTTTATTTAACAAATGCTTTTCTAGCCTTTTTCTGAAAAATTTAGCTTTCATGCAATGTCACAGTTGATATTAAGCATAGCAACCCCATTCAAATGCTCTTGTCCCATTGTTGAACAATAGTTCTTTACCTGCATCAACACGTTGAAAGTGTGTTCACTTGAAGCCACTAATGCAGGCAAAAATATGCAATGTAGTTGTGATATTAGGAAACACCCCAGAGAGTCCAAGGTTGAGTATTTCTTGAAGCAATTCCTTTGGCTTGCAATTAAATTTAAAGTTTGTGGAATATATTTGTTTGAGGGCATTGCACGCTTCAATTACCAGATTACTTTGGTGGATCATTGTAAATACCTTCATCCAGAAAGATGACATCAGAATGCATTCAAATTTGGACATGTGCTTCTGAATAGACTGAAGTTCAGTTTGAGCCTGTGCAGTGAGATTGAGAGATTTAACCTCATTTAAAGCCTGTCTCACTGAATTCAAATGCTGCGCAACTTGTTGAACACTATCAATCCATGCAGACCATCTAGTTTTGCACATCCCATGAAGTGAAACAGAAAGATATTGCTTCAGAATTTCCCAGCTTTGTGGACTGCTACTGAAGAGATTGTACATTTGCTGAACAGTTCCAAAGTAAGTGATTGCCTTCTTGCATGATTCAGCACGGTCAGTATACCTACAAAGTTTAGTGTGTGGTTTCCACAGCTGGAGAAAATACAGTTTGAATTATGCTCAAGCAGAACTGTTTGTACACCTTTGTACTTCCGAGCCATATTAGATTCATTGTTATAGGCTTGACCAATGCAGACCTGAAAATCTAACTTAAAATCTTCCAGAACTGTTAGTACTCAAGCAGCAATTTCTTTTCCAGTTTTTCTTGTGAAATTATCAAACAAAATAAAGCTTTCTTCAACTGAAAATTTTGAGCTGTCTACAATCTTAACATATTGAATAACCATAGCAGTCTGTTCCTTGTGAGAACAATCTGGAGTAGCAACAACGATTGAAAAATACTTGGCATTTTGAATCTCATCAAGAATTGTTGTTTGTAGAAATGACCCACATAGCTCAATAAACTCATTTTGTATGCATATGGAGATATAATGGACTTGCATGTGGTATTGACTCTGTGATTCTCGAACACGTTTAACGCGTTCTGATAAAAGTGGGTCATATTTGCTGAGGAGTTCAACTATGTCTAGAAAATTTCCAGTTGCACAATCCCCAATACATTGACTGGAACCAAAGAAAGCCAATCCCCGTTCAGAAAGAAAAACGACAACATTCAGGATGTGCTCAAGAAGTTTTTTCCAGTTATTAGTTTCTGTAGAGAGTTCAGTCAAGAGTGAATTCTCAACTGAACTTTCAGCCGATGCTGCCCTGCTGGCTGATTTCCATGCAACATAGTTTTCTTTGTATGACGTTGAACTCTCATGTGATGGTATTTGGTCTTTCAGCTTCCCCCAGCCTCTGTTGATCCTCCATCTGACTGATCAGAGAGAACTGACAAATTTGCAGCACTTTTGTTCAAAATGAAGCAGGGTGCACAGTACAAAGATCGTTTTTCCATACTCCAGCATGACCAGTCTCTTGTGCAGGTCTCACCATTTGGAAGAGTTTTTGTCAGCAGATGAGCAGGGAAAGCATGATTATTAGTATCTCATGGACTGTTACTTGGAATGTCAAAACAACTAATTTTAAGAAAATTAAATTAAATTTAAGAAAATGCATTTGGGCAGCATTGCTCTTGTCAATAATTACAGTGTCAGTCACAGTCAAATGTATTGTACTCATGAATTGGTTTTGCTGAGTAAGATCTACATCTTTCTGTTGCTGTTGAGTTTCTTGATTGTACAGGATCTTCTGCTGCATCTGTTACTGTTGACACATCTCCTCCTTGACTACAGTCCTCATGTTCAGGTATTGGCATTGAAATATCATCTCTTGCAGTTATGGAGTTTTCATTATCCTTAGCATTGTTTGTTGGGTAAGGTGTGTTTTCCAGTGGTTTGAAAAATGAAGTTATTGGCTTTGAGCTCTTAACTGCTGCTTCACTCCACTGTTTTCACTGTCTCTTGCTTGCACCACTTTCAACTCTCCTCTTTGTAGTGATCTATCTGGTCAATATGTAGCCTATCTACACTTGAAATCTTCTACTGTAAACGCATACACAAATGCTGAAAAGACTTAAAATGAAGGAATGCTAATTAAGAACAGAAGATAATAATGTGGAATTCTCACACATAAATAATTCCTTAGTCAACTAGACGTAAAACTATAAAGACACTAAAATGTAACAATTCTCTACTTTTCAACATGCACTTGATCCAGCACCAGCCACTAGATAGCGGTTTGTTTATATAATCAGCTGATTTGAGAGGACACGTTCATCACGGTCTAATCTTGTGCCATAAGAACTAATATATTTTTATTAATATTTATAAACATTAACTCTTTAATATGACAAAATCTATACCAGTTAACAAAAAAATATGTCTTTTACGAAATTATATCCCTTATTTGCTTAAATTTGCAGCTCTAAGCTGAGAGCGTGTGTCACATTTTGGTCCGATAGGAATGCGCATAAAAACAAATTGTGAAACTTATCAAATGCCAAAAAATTAACAAATTTGAGACCCCCTTTGAGCTTGAGCCCCAGGCCAAATGGCCCTCCTGGCCCCACCTCTGATTGGCCCTGCTCCTCTGACTTTCACTTGAGCAATTTCCTCTGTAGCAAGCAATGGCTTCTTTTGGTGATTACCCTGAAAGTCAGGTGACCTGCAGCCTCCACCTTCTGTCCTCCCTTTT
The DNA here is from genome assembly GCF_003597395.2 of Chelonoidis abingdonii. Taxonomy (NCBI): domain Eukaryota; kingdom Metazoa; phylum Chordata; order Testudines; family Testudinidae; genus Chelonoidis; species Chelonoidis abingdonii. The sequence goes on from NC_133776.1 coordinate 82,044,676, forward strand.
CTGTCCTTGAGTTTATGTGGCACCAGTTGTATGCTCTCACTGAACGATATTTTCACTCCTATTCTATAAACTGGATCTCTTATTTTTCTGGTATTTGGGATACTTCTGCTGGGAGCTGGATTTAACAGAAATGTCATTTGATATTTTGTTCAGTTTTTTAGTTTGTTGGGTGCTACTGACCCTGGCAAGCCCACATGGTTCAGTATTAAACCTTTAAACATCCCCCAAATGGCTCAGTATACACATTCAGTCTAGTCTGGTGAAAAGACTAATTGATGTGATGCACAAAGAGCATCTTTAATTTATTTCTGCATTTATCTCTGGAATTGGCCTCATTTTTACAGCGGCTCTGTAAAGAAGCTGGCTCTGAAGAAGACATATCTCCATAACTTCCACAAACACTTTTCTCTCTCTGCCATTAAAGCTGTTTGAGTTCAGAGTGGAAGAGAACAAAGCAAAATGTTCCATAAGTGTAACATTCTTTCTGGGCCAAAAAATGAAACTCGTCGCATGTTCTGTTTCAAAACTATTTTTGCTTTCAGTGCATTGGAAACCTGACTCCTTCTTGGTCTTGCTTTTTAAAACATTGCCCTTCAACAGGGGCGGCTCTAGGCACCAGCGTTCCAAGTATGTGCTTGGGCGGCACTTTTCAAGGGGCAGAACTCAGTTTTGTTTTGTTTTTTGCTTCGACGGATGCACTCCGCCCCCCCCGCCTTTTCTTTTTTTTTTGTTTGGGGCAGCAAAAAACCTGGAGCCAGCCCTGTCCCTCAAAATCAGGAGGAGCGTAAAGTTACCCAAGCCGGGTTTGGAGGGAGTCTCTGAAGTCCTCTGAAGGACAGATCAGAAGATCCAGGATCAGTTATTTTGCCCAAAGTGTAATAGGCACTTGAGCAGTGGTGGTTGCTCAGAGGCTGCTGGAGGAGGATGCAGAACCTCAGGGCAGGCTAGTGAGACAGAGAATGCTTTAGCGTGCCACTGTGTAGGAGAGCTGTTGGGTGTGGGCCTTGATAGGGGCAACACCGAAGAGGCTAGTGAGTCAAAGAATAGGGGTAACTGCTAGCTGGAGGTGGGGCTGGGCTTCAGGAGTGCCTTCAGAGATAAGAGCAAGCAGGAGTAAGGAAAAGTCTGCGTGGGGCTGCCTGAACTATGCAGGCTGACTCAAGAGGGTGGCCTTACCCAGATGATGGGTCCCAGTAGGTTGAGTCAGATGCCTTCAACAGAGCCCCTCCCACCCCCCGGTGAAGTGGACTGTACCATTTAAAGCAAGCATTCCTTAGATGTACACTACTCTAAGCAGTAGAGTTTGTTGTTTGACCAACAGCAGATGTCCATAAAGTACATCATAGGGGACTGATTCATTGTCTATCACAGAAGTGGGCATTTTGGGCTGGGAAGCTTTTTCCTTAGTATCTATTGCTGACAGCTCAAGGGAAAGACCCTGATAAATTAGATTACCTGGCCACCATAACCTCCACTTAATTTCACTACACTCTGTAGAAACCTCTCTGGTGACTTTCCTTAGATATTTGTTAGGACAATGCAGAAGGCTCCAGTATCTTAAATATCTTTAGCAGTACCCGGTTTTGGCATTACATGACATTATCCAGAAGTAGAAAGTGACAGCAATATCATAACTGAACATATCTTGGGAAGATATTCAGCCTGACTTCTGGATCAAGGGAACCAGATTAGCTTCAATATTTGGATATTTACCTGAGTCAACCCAAATCTTTTTCTGGCTGGCAGATATGATCCTGCCTCCTGGGGTCTAAACCCTTCTGAGCAAGCAGGGCTTTCCTCACTGCTCAGTGCCTTATTCAGTTGGAGACTTCCTGAAGCTATTGTGAAGATACAGATCATGTCCCTTATTTACTCCTGTTTAAGTTTCAAGGAGATTTCCCTTTCAGCATCACCAGGAATATTTTTCCTGGATGTTTGTCACTTTCAGCATCACTATTAATATTTTCATTATCATATTTACGTGGCTTCTTCTAGGCACAAACGTCTTTTAATGATAACAGCGTACAGCCCACCTTTAGCTGAAGGATGCAGCTCCCCAGTTCAAAGAGGCATTGCCTGTTGCTTGTTTTTCTGTGTTCTGTATTCTCAGTCTCTGTGGTTGGGAATCCCTTCACTTACAAACATGTCAGTAAGATCCCTTTTCCGGATTTTCTTTTGTTCTGCCTGTAAATATCTCTGTGGCTAGTGTTTCTCTCAGCTAAACTATTTCCACAGTATTTCTGACCCAGCTCCAAGCAGGGAGTACTGGACTTCTGTGAAAACCAACTAGCTCTTGTGAGACTTCCAGCCAAAAAATATTTATATTTGGACAAGTGATCTCTTTGCCCCTGACCCCAGTTATTAGTAAATAATAATATTTATTTGTATTATCATAGTGCCTAGGAGTCCAGTTATGGACCAGAACCCCAGTGCACTAGGAGTGGTACAGGACAAAAGAGAAAATGTTGTCTATTTTTTTCACTGTGGCTGGGGAAATATCCCACCCCTTCTGATAAGTCCATCATTTTTCACAGACTAGCTGAGGAGAACTGGATGGGACTCCTTTCAGAACCTATGCTGCTCTTAAACTGGCAAGAGGGTTCATTATTGAGCACCCAGAGCTTTACTTCTGCTACTACCTCCAGGGGCTGACCATACTGTCTTCGCATGACTCTTAAATGGCTGGTGAAGGGAGAAGGGACCAGAACTGAAAAACTGACCCAGAGTTTCTTGTGTATAAAGCATTGTCCATGGTGTCACTGGATCAGGCCCAAGTATTCAGGCTTAACTACATACATTTTTTTTTAATGTCGTAAGGTATCAAGTATAAATGAAATCTTCATGTGGGTTGGAAGGGCCTCTCAAGGCACCATCCCCACCAGCACTGGAGCAAAGCTGATTTCATTGTCCTCAGACTGTCTCAAGAAATAGATGTCTACCCTAGTCTTAGCTTTACCAGCCTTTTTTTCTTGGAATTTAGTTCTGGATAAGGTTCTGGGTTAATAAGGCTGGAGGCAGTCATCTGATAGAGAGCAGAGGCAAACTCCCAAGGGTTTCTGGGTCTGGACAGGCACTGATAGTGAGAGTGAGGGGAAAGTTAGGGTTGAGGACACATATTGAAGGGCTCTTTACTCTCAGTACTGAGATGATTCATGCCTTATGATGTTTTCACCCTATGTTTCCTGTAACATTTGACACCTCAAAGCCACAGCAGGCAATTTTTCTCTGCTCAACCTTCCTTGGCTGCACAGCATGAGTGAGGAATTCCCCTTGCACCTAGCTATCCCCAGAACAGATGCAGATTAGGATGAAGAAAAGAAATCATACTGACTGCAGACAGCATGTGACATATTACCCAAGTCAACAGGAATGAGCAGGGGTGCAGGATCTTCCCTGTGATTATTGTAGGTGAGAAGCATGGAGCCTGGGAAAGCAGTGGAATATTAGTGATGTCTCCCTAGCTTTGTCTACACTAGGAGTTTGGCTTAAAATTTCCCTTTGTAGCTACCAGAAGTTTAGCTCCATTATAGTAACAACAGGTAGATCAGTAGTGGAGACAAGGTGCTGGCAACTGCCGGCCATTTAGACACCATGCTAGATTATGGCTGATCAGAGCCCCACCTACACTGGCTCCCTCCCTCTGTTGTTAGCCCCACTCAAGCAGAATCAATGGTAGCAACAGTTGGAAATTTTAGGGGGGGAAGTCCACAGGTAGACAAAACCTCAATCATCCACCATCAACTAACACTGTTGCAATTCACCTGTGCCAAATTGTGCAGCCATAATCCCTCCTCTGCCTAACACACATACACTCCCTCTCTCCTCACCATTTCAGTTACACAGACCTGGAGGCAAATATTCCCCTGTGGCAATATAAATAAAGCAATTTTTGTTGCCTATTTGCCTGCCTTGTTCACCTGAACCTCACTCAGCTGCTTGTATCCAAAGAATAGATTGCACTTCAAATCTTATTAAAATTTTTTTTGCTCCAGAGGAGTAATTAAACTCAGTCGCCATTACCCAGTTTTAGTTCAAGCCTTTAGAAATCATGCTTTAGTTCATGGTCATGAAATATCACTTGGAATCCATTAGGTAACTCTCTAGGTGCTATCGTGAAAAAGACAAAATAATTGCTTCTGGAAACACACAGAAGAGAGACAAGGTGGGGGAGGTAATATCTTTTATTGGATCAGCGTCTGATGGTGAGAGAGACAAGCTTTTGAGCTTACCCAAAGCTCTGGATAAACTTGTCTCTCTCTCACCAACAGAAGTTGGTCCAATAAAAGATATTACCTGCCCCACCTTGTCTCTCTAATATCCTTGGACCGACATGCTACATCAACACTGCATACATTAATATCCATTGGCAGCTGCTCTGACCAATTTAGGAATAGCGTTGACCAACTGAAGAGTATCCCGTGAAGTTTCCTTTCTATGTCTATTGCACTGATGTACATCCAATCTTTTTTCTCTGCTGTAAATTGGCCCTGGGGGGCATGGATCAGTGTTCACATTGCACTCCCCCTCAGTACCCGGTCCAAGTTGCGGAAGCTAATGATCCAACCAGCAGGCCAAATAAGGTGATGAAAACTGGTTTCATGCCACCTGAGGCATGTTGCCCATATGCTAAGAAGAAGAATTGGCCCTATTCATCCCTGTCTAATTTGAGTTGCATCAAATCTTTTGATACCTTCTTAGCTCTGATTAATCTACAGCATTTCGTAATCAAGTATATCACACAGCACCTTTCACCTACTAAGTGCTTTGCAAATATTAAGTAACCTTCACAACATCTCTGTGAGGCAAGTCAGTTGTATTACCCCCAATCTACATATGGGTAAGGGAAGTTAAGATTCACAGGCCTCTCTCAAGAGGCAGTCAGTGTCAGAGTTACTATTAGAGCTCCGATGCACTTCATTTCTATTCCAGTGCTCTGGTCCTGCCTCTCAGAAAAACCTGACTATTCAACTAACAACATGCACACACTGCACTCCTCTCGTGCCTTCATACACACCATTGGAAAATTAACTGCCACTGGGATTTCCTGCATCAGCCTCATCAAGGAAAACCTTGTAGGCTAGCAATGGTGGGCACAGATTTTCATGCCTGAGTGGATGGGTATTTTCCCTTGATGTCGAAAGATGGCTTTTGGGGTTAGAATGAAATGTCCTTGTTTAACTTTGCGTGCTCTGGAGACAGAATGGGCATCTCTATTTGCACTAAAGAGTTGGCGTAATTCAATTATCCTCACTGTAAACTAAAAGTTTTTAATATGCTGAAGGGAATTTACTTAACTTGGGCAATGGCAGATTTATAGTTTTTAAATGGAATGCTAGGAGGCTGATGGCACTTAGGGAATCCTGGTTTGTTATTTTGTAATAATTTATTTATGGTTCCCACAGCATATTGTTTTTATCTTGCAGTTCATTTATTTTAAGTCTATTAAGCTGTCACTGCTTAACTTCAAGGCATTGTACTGTAGTTTTATCCACTGCCTTGATTGTACTCGAATATTGCTAGGATGCCATTTTGATGGAGGTCAACATCATTGCCTTGGGCAAATGTATATGGAGTGTGTTTTGCCTATAAAATAGAAATGAAAAAAGCAAAGTGTGAATAGGCCGTTGTCTCAATGCCATGAGGTAAGTCTACTTAGAAGAGGACCTAGATGTTGGTTCTTTGAGTTCACGTCTTAGTTGGACAGGAGCCCACATCTCAGAATCCACCCACACAGTTACCAAATCTGTCAAGTTCAGAATAGACAATGGATACTTGCTCCTCTGGAGAAAAAATATGCTGTTTGGAAGCCTCTGAACTTTTCTCAATAGCATATTTCTTTTATGCCAGGATGTTGCAGCATCTTTTTATTTTGAAGTCTTAAGAATTGAGTCCCATGATCTCTCTTCCTTAATGGACACCAGGATTCTTAATATAGTTTCACTGGCTGATTTAAAGATTTTGGCTTGAATGGATCCTCCTAATTGTTTCTAGAAAGCAAAAGAAACCCAAGGACACGTGCAGGCCTGATTGCTGCATGGGGAAATAGCTAAAAGTGGCGTAACTCCTCACTTAACATTTTTTTTAAATGTGTATTTAGTACTGATTGTGATGCTGGCAAACCAAGTGCCAGCTTATGCCAAGGTCCCCAGGCCTCTCTTGGAAACTGACAAATACATAGCTAAAGTCAGTCTGGTTCATCTCTGTGTTGGTATTGGTAAAATAGGTATTTGTTGTAAAAATGTGCTCAGTGTTTAGGCTGTATTGAATTCTTGTAAGTTGCTGCGTGCATTAATCTCACTTATCTGTATCCCATATTGTAAGGTAATATTTGAGTATTTGCATTGTAAGCCTCTAACTATGTAAATCACCTGACAAGAGAGATGCATTAACTGGTGTGAAATACTAGTCTCCAACAGGTGTTATGTCCTGCCCAACAAAGAAAGCCCATTGACACCAGACAAGTCTTTATGGCACATCATAAAACACAAGACTTTGCTGATTGCTTCCCTCCACACCCTAGGCAGAGGAGAGGTGCAAGTGAATTCCTCCAACTTGTAGCTTGGAGGAGAAAGGGTAAAGAATAAAAAGTCCTAACATGGAGGAACTGTATCTCTTAATCCTTGCTCTTCAGAGTCCAATCAGTATAAGTAAATATAAGCAGTAGATCTCTGGAGCTTAGTTTGGGGTAGCCCTAAAAGATTTATAGAGCTTGCTTCTCAGAGAAACTTCTATTACCTTTTGAAACTTAAAACTGCAACTCGTGGGTGTGTGTGTGTTTACCTGCTTGAACCTTGTAAATAATTCTCTTATTTTCTTTTCCTAAATAATAAATTTCTAGATAATTTATTACAGGACAGGCTACAAGCATTTTAGTTGGTGTAAGATCTAAGGTGCAGTGGAACTGGGGTAAATGACTGGTCCTTTGGGAATGGGACTAACCTGAATATTGTTGTGATTTTTGGTGTAATGAACCATCTACCACAAAGGCAAGCTCGCCTGAGTGACAAGACAGATTGGAGTACCCATGGTGACTATCTGTTACTCCATGTTAAGGCTGTTAAAGTGCTTGAGGCATTTACACTGTTGATTTGTTGGTGAAATCTAAGTATAGAGCTTACAACCAATTTGGGATGTGTGCCCGGATTCCTAACAGTCTACTCTGAGGTTGGTACATATGCTCTTTAGCCACTGCAGGACAGCTTGACACTGATGAAACAGAGGTATTAATAAAACAGGGCATGCAGGCTCTTTGTGAGCTTTCTTCACACAGGCCTGCTACTGCACATCCAGGCTTGTGCCCTTTAACCTCACCTCTCCTACTTTCCCTATGTCACTCAGTTCTGACCTGGAGCCCTCATTTATTAGGCCTGGGCTACACTAGCGGGGGGAGGAGGGGTGTTTTGAACTAAGATATGCAACTTCAGCTATGCTATTTGTGTAGCTGAAGTCGAAGTATCTTAGTTCAACTTACCTGGCTGTCCTCATGGTGGTGAGTCGACTGCTGCGACTCCCCTGTCGACTCCATTTACTCCTCCTGCCGAGGTGGAGTACGGGCGTTGATTAGCAGATCGATTTATCGTGTCCAGACGAGACACGATAAATCGATCTTTGATACATCGAACACTACTCGCCGATTCGGTGGGTAGTATAGACGTACCCTTAGTCTGTCATCCCCACAAAATGCTGTCCATTCACCTCAGTCCTGACTTGTAATTCTCACCTCCACCCAACGCTTCTGGTCCTAGGCCTCCAAAAAGCTCTGCCAAAGCATTTCAATCCCAGTCTACAGAACCACTGTGATTTCAGTCTTTGACACAACCCCCAGCGCTGGCAATGCAGCTCCATCCTGTTAACACCACGACCTAGTCCAGTTTCTGGTCTGCAGATTCTACTGTTATTTCAGTCCTGAGCCAATGGCTGATGACTGTGCTGAGTTCTGCCAGATACTGTGGTAGTTCATAATGTAATTTGCTTCTCGATGGCTTCCACAATTATCACATTGGACCAGTACTGCCTATCCAACATACAGCCGCTAAAATCCTGCTCCTCGCTCACCATTCCTATCATGTACTTCAGTGTCTATACTAGCTTGTGATCTTCCCTACAGACTCAGACTCCTCGGCCTCACCTTCCTGGTACTCCTCAGCTCTGCCACTACTTCTCATCTGTCAGTTTTCTTCCAATTCCTCCTGAAGATACATTCATTCTAGTCACCCTTCCAATGCTGACCTCCACTCCTGTGCAACCCATCCCTGTCCTCTTGGCTGGCTTTGGTGCCTTATATCAGAGATGGGCAAACTATGGCCCGGGCCCACAGGACACATCTGGCCCACGGGACCCTCCTGCCTGGCCCCTGAGCAACTGCCCCGGGAGGCTTGCCCTGGCCCTCCCCTGCTGTTCCCCTTCCCCTGCAGTCTCAGCTCGCACCGCTGCCGGCACAATGGTCTGGGTGGCAGGGCTGCAAGTTCTTGCTGGGCAGCGCAGCTGCAGAGCCCGGTCCTGACCCGGTGCTCTGTGCTGCGTAGTGGCGTGGCTGGCTCCAGCCAGGCGGTGCAGCTGCCTCTCCTGCTGCACCGTGCCACCAGCCACCAATGCTCCAGGCAGCGTGGTAAGAGGGCAGGGAATAGGGGGAGTTGGATAGAGGGCAGGGCAGTTTGGGATGGTGGTCAAGGATCGGGGTGGGGATAGAGGTCAGGGTGGTCAGAGGGTGGGGAACAGAGGGTTGAATGAGGGCAAGGGTGCCCAGGGGGCAGTCAGGAAGGAGGGTGGGGTTGGATGGGGTGGCGGGGGGCAATCAGGGGTGGCGGTTCTGGGAGCTGTCAGGGAACATGGAACAGGGGGGCTGGATGGGGCAGAAGTCCAGTGGGGAGCCATCAGGGGGCGAGACGCAGGAGGTCCGATAGGGGGCAGGGGCTGGGCCATGCCTGGCTGTTTGGGGAGGCACAGCCTCCTCTAACTGGACCTCCATACAATTTCAGAAACCCGATGCAGCCTTCAGGCCAAAAAGTTTGCTCACCCCTGCCTTAAATCAAGCTGTATTAACATACAATATTAATAATAAAAAGGAAATAACAAGATGTGTGTAATAACAAATAGGTAGAAAATACATTAGTATTTCTTCTAAGAACTGCCCCACAAGTCCTACTGTCCTACAAATGTGGATCATGATGAGAGGCCCTCTAATTCCAACAGTGGTCAGTCTCTGACCATCTGATGATATATTCCTAGAAAGATTAACTAAAAATATAACTAATTATTAATAAGCAGCAGTCTTCCATTCCCTCCTTTCATACAACTTAGAATCACCAAAATGTCAAGTTGGAAGGCTGTTGAGGTGCTCTAGCCTAGCCCACTGCGCTGACGCAGGACCAAGTATACCTAGACCATTCCTGACAGATATTTGTTTTGCCTGTTTTTAAAAACCTCCAGTGATGGGGATTCCACAACCTTCCTTGGTATTCTATTCTAGTGCTTAACTATCCTTAAAATTAGAACATTGTTCCTAATATCCAGGGGCGGCTCTAGGCACCAGCAAAGCAAGCACGTGCTTGGGGCAGCCCATTTGCAGGGGTGGCAGGGATCCAGCATGGGAGCTGAGAACCAACAGGGGGCCTTGGGAGCTGTAGTTCCCTGGTTAGCTCCCTGCCTATAGAGCCAGTCCTGGAGAAGGGAAAGAACTACATGTCCCAGCATTCCCTTGGCCACTACAAATAGGGGAGGGAGTGAGGTTGCTGAGACCTCACGCAGCAGTTTACTGTGAATGGAGAGCGGCACTGGGAAGGGAAGGGATACCATATTTTAACATTAAAAAAATAGGACACTCCACGGGAAGGGAGAGTAGCCTCACCCTGCCACCATCCATTCCCTCCAACTGCCCCCCACAGAAACCTCAACCCATCCAACCCCCCCTGCTCCCTGTCCCCTGATCACCCCCTCCTGGGACCCCTGCCCCTAACTGCCCTGCAGGACCCCACCCCCTATCTAAGCACCACTATTCCTTGTCCTCTGATTGCCCCCTGTCAGGACCCCTGCCCCTAACTGCCCCTTGGGACCTCACCCCCTATCTAAGCCTCCCTTCTCCTTGTCCCCAACTGCCTCCTCCTGACATCCCCCCAACTTCCCCCCTAGGACCCTACCCCTTACCTGTCCCCGACAAACCCCTGGGACTCCCATGCTTATCCAACCGCTGCCTGTCCCCTGACTGCCCCCTCAAACCGCTGACCCATCTAACCCCCCTTCTCCCTGCCCCTGACTGCCCCCCAGAACCTCTGCCTCATCCAACCCCCCCTGCTCCCTGTCCCTTGACTGCCCTCCCAGAACCTCCTACCCCTTCTCCAGTCCCCCAGCCCCCTTACCGTGCCACTCAGATCAGTGTGTCTGGCTCTGTGCAGTGCCAGACACGCTGCTGCATACATGCTGCCATGCCCCCCTGCGGAGCCACAGCCTCCCCCTGCCCCCCAGCACCTGCCTTCCAGTTTTGAACACCACAAAATTCAGGAGTGCTCAAGCTCAATTTGGGCAGCTGTTACTTCATTTCTCCCAAATCAAATATACTGATCCACTGTAACTTGCTGTAGAAAAAGTAGGATAAAATTGAGCACGAAATGCTTCCCAGTGGTTTTTAGGGCTGGAATTGCTATTTTCAACAGCCATTGCCTTTTTTGTTTGTTTGTTTGTTTGTTCAAAAGGAAGACAGTGATATTGCATTGGCAAATTCCCCATAGAAAGAAAGAGTGGAACAAAAGAATAATAAAGGCACCTCAACTTTTCCTCATTTATGTAGGACAATCTTATAATATGCATCCAGATATCCTCCAATCACACAAGCTGAAAAGTGTTCCACTTTATTGCAGTTCTGTAACCATATGGGACCCAATCCTGTCTGTGTTCTGTGCACATCCAAAATTCCTGCTGAATGACCTGCCCTGCGAGTGAGTTACCAGTGACTCAGGGCTGTGGCAGAAGGAGGGTGCAGGTGTGTAGGGGGAGAGCCCAGGGCTGGGGCGGCAGGAGGTGTGTGTGTGGGGCAATGGTGGGGGAGAAGGGAGGAGCCCAGAGCTGGGGTGGCAGGCAGTGTGCGTGGGGTGGGGGAGAGCCCAGGACTGGGGCAGCAGGGGGGTGCAGTGAGGAGCCCAGGGCTGAGACGGGGGGCGGCCAAAATTTTTTTTGCTTGGGGCGGCAAAAGACCTAGAGCTGGCCCTGCTAATATGTAACCTAGATCTCCCTTGCTGAAAATTAATCCCATTAGTTCTTGTCCAACTTTCAATGGAAATGGAGCACAATTAATCACCCTCTTCTTTACAACAGTCCTTATCATATTTGAAGACTTATCAGGCCCCCTCTCTCCAGGTTTCTTTTCTCAAGACTAAACATTCCCACTGATTTTAATGGATTAATCTGTGCTGACAGGCAGTGTTCCTTTCTACAATGCAACATTACTTCCAAACCAAAAAGGGCTTAGGATATTCAAGACCTTGGAATATTTGACTAATTTGAACTCTCCTTGATGCTTTATAATTTATATTTGTCCTCTTCCAGAACCAATATAATTCATTTTTGCCAAGTGTCTAAAATTCTGCCTGAACATTAGGAATATCAGCTTGACAGTAAGGCTGATTAACATAAGAACTGCCATACTGGGTCAGACCAAAGGTCTATCTAGCCCAGTATCCTGTCTTCTGACAGTGGCCAATGCCAGTGCCCCAGAGGGAATGAACAGAACAGGTAATCATCAAGTGATCTGTCCTCTGTCACCCATTCCCAGCTTCTGGCAAACAGAGGCTAGGGACACCATTCCTGCCCATCCTGGCTCATAGCCATTGATGGACCTATCCTCCATGAACTTATCTAGTTCTTTTTTGAACCCTGTTATAGTCTTGACCTTCATAACATCCTCTGGCAAGGAGTTCCACAGGTTGACTGTGCATTGGGTGAAGAAATACTTCCTTTTGTTAGTTTAAACCTGCAACCTATTAATTTCAGTAGATGACCCCTGGTTCTTATGTTATGAGGAGTAAATAACACTTCCTTATTTACTTTCTTCACACCCATCATGATTTTAAAGACCTCTATTATATCCCTCCTTAGTCATCTCTTTTCCAAGATGAAAAGTCCCAGTCTTATTAATTTCTCCTCATAGAACAGCCGTTCCATACCCCTAATCATGTTGCCCTTTTCTGAACCTTTTCCAGTTCCAATATATCTTTTTTGAGATGGGGCGACCAGATCTGCACGCAGTATTCAAGATGTGGGCATACCATGGATTTATATAGATGCAATATGATATTTTCTGTCTTATTGTCTATCCTTTTCTTAATGATTCCCAACCTTCTGTTCACTTTTTTGACTGCTGCTGCACATTGAGTGGATGTTTTCAGAGAACTATCCACAGTGACTCCAAGATTTCTTTCTTGAATGATAACAACTAATTTAGACCCCATCATTTTATATGTATTCGTGGGATTATGTTTTCCAATGTGCATTACTTTGCATTTATCAATATTGAATTTCATCTGCCATTTTGTCGCCCAGTTGCCCAGTTTTGAGAAATCCTTTTGTAGCTCTGATTAGGCTCTGTTAGAGTTTCCCAAAGGAAGGTGTAAACTTGCCACTTGCCAGTAGGCTGGACAAAGCATTAGAATATGCATTGTAGGCAGCAGTCCTCCACTGACCTGCAAGAAATGTACTGGAGCCATCTCCAGCTCTTATGATACAATGATACATCTCATAGTCTCATAACTATTTATACACTGAACATTAGTCATATTGAAAATGACTGACTGATGTATCCATCCTACAAAATGTACAAGTTCATCAGATGCGCAGTATGAATGTTGAGGGCATCTTTCATTTGACTATCTTTGGTATTCTTTGAAAAACTAATCATTTTGATAAACTGGCAATTTTAAACTGACTCCTGGCAATTTCAACATGTTACTACTCCTCTGGAATGTTTGTTTTGCAATTTAGTATAACAGAATGCCTGCATATCTAAAACACTTTCAGCTCATCTATCCATGGTGAAATGCTAGAAAAATGAGAGAAGAATGAAACCATTAATTTTTCTGACTCTATCAAGGGTCACACAGACACTTATATTGTGATAGTTATGTAATTTACAGCCTTTCTGTAAATGTTTCCTTCAGTCGTAAGTAGCTAGTTACATTTACATTGATTAAACTACAGGCTTTCATTTATATTGATTTGCAACTGAAACATTTCTGAAGAGGAACACATTTCACCATGGATAAACTATATACCAAACAAGAAAAATTCAATCAGATTAATGACAGCTCATGATGGCAGCTCCAGCTCCCAGTCCTCTCCCACTCTGCAGTCTGCTTTCTCCATTCTACTTCCTCCCCCATTTTGACTCTAGTCCCTTCTGAGTCAGACGGCTTCCTCTTCCTGCTGGTTGGATCCAGCAGGGGGAGCATTGAGAGCACAGGAGAGACTGTCTGCTCTCAGTTCTGGGGTGGTAGCTGCAGCAGCTGGGAGCAGCAATTGCAGGGAAAGTCCTGTTGAGACCCCATGGTACAGATGGAATCTTCAAAGAATGTAGATGCCAAACACTAACAGGTCTCTACCAAACATGTGCAAACTGTGATTTTCTTTCATAGGTTTATAATATCGCCAAATTTGCGCTTTTTAAAAAATATATATTTATTTATTTATTTTCAGGAAAAGCAAAAGGCACATCACTAATATTGGGGAGACTGCCCTGAGGCACATCCTTGACTGCAGGGTGACCGCTATGCCACATTTTAAGCCCTTGCTCCAGATCATAGAGGCACTAGATCTTCTCAATAGAATGACCATAAGAATTAGTTTCACTATGGGCCAAGAAATGTATTTTCCCCATATCTCATTCTTGGAAATGGTTGAACCATTTTTGCTGAAACTTTCAAAAAAAAAAAAATTCAAGTTAAGGCAGACATCCAGCACGGGAAATTTCAGCACAAACATCTAAAGTTTGGCAAACTTATACACAACTGCATACAGGGTCTACCAGCTCTGCCTATAATAAACACCAGTATCAGGTACAGTAAGTAGTCTGATTTGTGCACACATTTCAACACATATGAGAAATGAAGAAGACATGATTCAATATTTATTTTTCCATGTTACTACAGAGTGCATTCACTCACACTTATTGCACAGATTGTGGATTCTACTATGTCTGAGTTTTATTACAGGAAATGTGAAGACAGCACAGCATTTTATCACTAGGTGTGGGTACCACTATTTGGCAAGAAACTGCATTTGACTTAGATTGAAATTTGAGAAGGAGAGAATTATGGAGAACTATATTCACTTCCCAATTAAGACTGGGACTGAAAAGAGAGTTGCTTACTTTAAATTACACACCAATGCAACCAAAAGTGTCAGATACCTCAATGATTTGTGCAGTATAAATACCTAGGCAGGTAGGAAGACGGACATACAGATAGATAAGAGATGGGTTTACTAACATACAAAATAATCTAACCAATTGCAAAGGTACTTTTGAACCAATATATTCTAAGGCTCCAGAGACAGAAAACAGAGTTTCATTCAAAGTGGGATAAAATGGGTACGTATCGTGGTTATTGTGCCAGTGAAACTGAGATTATGACAAAAGTGCAGAACTTAAGCAGAACTCATTATCCATATGCAAATGAGAATCAGAACATCAGGTCTCGTATACTAATGCAAAGGACTCACACTTTTACTTCAAAGACTGAGGAGTATAAACCAGAAGGGAGACAGCCATAAAATGGCATCTCTTCATTTTACCAGTTATCTGTTCAGCTCACGGATGCTTCCACAGTTCTTAATCAGTGATGTGCTTCCAAAATAGTAGTCAGACACTCCCTCAGAGCTAGTGATACATAGCCTTTCTGGGGGCTAGCTGAATGGTGAATTGGCCTCAGGATCTCCCTTGGTTGTGGAGGTAAGCAGACCTTCCCTTACTCCTTTGGCTGGGGTGTGGAATAGGTGTGAATAGGATCCCTCCCAGAACCAGTTCTTCAAACTCCCAATAGGGATGAGCAGACAGGTACTGGTGAAAAGTGAGGTGGGCATTGCAGCTCCAGAACTCTTGATCAGTGCAGCAGCAGCCTCCTCTATTCCTCTTCCTGCTGTAGCTATTGGTTGGGTGAGACTGTGTGAGGACTACAAGCTTTGCCCTCCGGGCACTCCTCACAGATGTGTTGTGGGCAACATAGAGGGGAGATTCCTTTGCACCAGATGCAATGTCCATGCCCAAGACAGCTGTGTCTGCAGTATGGCAAAGAGAGCTGAACACTTCATATGTACAGACAGCTGTAGCATTCTGGAGCAGGCCTGAAAATTTTTATTTTGTTGCCATTCTCTCTTCACAGAGTGAGCTCTTCTTGTCCACCATGATCACCTCTATGCACAGGGCCAGCTGGAAGAGTTTGTGAGGTGGCCAGAGGGTCACGGGGATAATTCTCTGGGACATATCCCACACTTGACACACTCACTAAAAGTATGTGTGCGCTTGGGTTCCCTCACTCAGCCTCATGTTACAAGAGTGTTGCTTAGCAGCTTGTTAATTCTGTCCTAGGGACTGGTTTGCTTCACTTTATATTTTCAAGTCTCCTCACAAGGAAGTGGACAAGAAACTTACCTTTTAAGAAATACAAAAAGCAAAGATTCTTCATCATGCGACTCAAAGGGAGCCCTGTTAAATAAGGGTTTGCACAAGCCCAAACTAGTTTATCCAAGTTCTTGACTATCCCACTGTAATTGGCACTTTGCTAAAATCTGCATCCATGTACAGTATTCTCCTGACTAAGACAAGCACACACACATATATTTTGTTGGCAAAAGGGCAAGTGTTTTGGCTCATGCTGATAATTTTGAATCATATTTTTATGAGAGTAAACTCCTAGGCATTCATCTTTGGGGCAAAGTTTATCTGAGGAACAATTATTTGTTGCCAGACTTTTTTTTCCTCATTCCTGTTGACTTACATCATGCTATATTTATCACAGGCTGTTTCTTTAGCAAAGAATTTTCATGGGTTATTTCACAAAAGTAGCTATCAATTCTTATGGAACCCTTCTTGGAATCCCCGGGTCAATGCAGAGTAATCTATCTTGTCCCTAAAAAGTGAAAAACATTATTATCCATCATAACTCTGCCTGGAGAAGGCAAGGACTGCTAGAGTCTATGAAGAGTGTATCTTGAATGAATAACTTCTCTCTCAAATAATATCAACAGGAGAGAGTGAACTTCAATCACACCCTGCCCTTTATACTGTGCTTGAATTTTACTTGCTTGGGGACAGGGCCGGCTCCAGGCACCAGCCCAGCAAGCAGGTGCTTGGGGTGGCCAACAGAGAGGGGCGGCACTTCTGGCTCTTCGGGGACAATTCGGCGGCAGGTCCACTCCCTCTCAGAGCGAAGGACCAGCTGCCGAATTGCTGCAGAAGACTGAACCGGCGGCGGTAGTGCTGCTGCAGATTGCGATCGCAGCTTTTTTTTTTTTTTTTTTTTCTGCTTGAGGCGGCAAAAATCCTGGAGCCGGCCATGCTTGGGGTCATGCAAGTTAAGTCACCCTGACCTACAAACTATACTGTAAAACACAGATGATTTTGCAATGGTCCTTTCCATGCACTACAGGGCTGCCTGAGGCCATGCCAACACTATATTATTAATGTAAAGGAGAACATAGAAGAAGACTGGAGAGACTTACATCTATAAATGCTCACCCCAAACTTCTGCAATTGCAAGACATTGATCTTGTGGGTATGCTCACTTGATTCTAATATAGTGGGAAGAGAGATTTGGAATTCTAGGTTGTAGACTGGCAGGCACCAGCTTCTTCTAGCTGAAAAAGAGATTTGGCTTCTTGGGGAAGTGGCACTGTTATCAGACAAATTGTAAAGCTCTGTGAAAGACACAATGCATGAAAAGCATTTGGATTGTGATGAACTGTGTTGCATTGGAAGGATCAGGATACCAGAGCAACCCCACTTAAATAGTTACCTGTGGTCACTCAGATTTAGATTTGTATATTTTTGTTCCCTCGGAAATATCCTAGAATAGGCTGATTGATGCAATATTTTGAAGGTGCTTTAACCTGATAGAGATTACAGGCTTGCAAGTAGTGATCTACTGTACACCTGCTTTTCACATGTGTATTTTAGCGCATGCAAGAACATGGGTTTGTCTGGACAGGTTCCATTTGCACTAATAAATCTAATATATGTGAATGCACAAATAATATTTATATAAATATTTATATTTATTGTGTGTTATTGGTATTGTTGTAGCATTCAGTGGCCGCAGTCAGGATCTGGGCCTCATTGTGCAAAGCACTGTACAAACACTCATGAATATATAGTCTTTATCTCAAAGAGTTTACTATCTAATTTAAAACAAAATCCAACAGGTGAGTTCAACAAACAAACAGAGGGGAAAAGTGTGTGTGTGTGTGTGGGAGGCAGACGAGGGTAACAGTAACAGAAGCGCTTGGCTACTGAGACTAGCTAGTGCACACTTTGATAGTTCTCAACAATTTAAATATATATGTTAAAAAATGTACATAAGTAAACATATTAATACCATGTAAAAGTACAAATGCCAGGTTATTTACATGCAGACACACAAGCATATGATATGTGCATGAAAAACTGCAGGTGCAATTTTAGAAGCTGCCTTTGAACATTTTGCCCCCAAAGTGTACTGGGTATGCAATGGAAAGTGGGCTTGAAGTGTATATTGAAATGAACCTCCAACTTTGTGTAGTTCCAGTCTCCTTATGAGTTCTGATGGACAGGCCTGGGTTCATCTGGATCCTGCCTCCAGCTCAGCAGGGTGCAAGTTGTTTATTTTCTTCCCATATGAATTTATTTGGCACTGGTTCCTCCACCCGCCTGGCTCTTTCCTGGCACTAGGGTCACTAGGACAGCTTGGAAGGAAAATTCTAACCACAGGGTAACCCCACTTACTTATAAGATAGCTGGAGACTCACAAGAAATAACACCAACACACATGATATATTCAACAGAGTAGTTATATTAAACAGGAAGTAAATATAACAGGGTAAAATACTATTCTCAGGGTGTAGCAGGGTGGTCACCCGCTACTGCCTGGAAGGGCTTAAGACAGCCCTGGAGAGGGCTGGGACAGGAGGAAAAGCTGTGCTGATTAGGGAAACAGCCTCAGCTGTGACCACGCCCCAAACAGACCCAGCTGGCCCTATAAAGGCCAGGAGCCCAGATAGCCTCCCTCTAGCTGAGGAGGGAGGTGGACCTAGCTGCCTGAGCCCTAAAGGGTACTGGAGTGAAGCAGGGCTGGGGAAAGGCCACAGGAGCAGGGGATCTCCAAGCTGGCAACTCCCCAGGCTGCAGGGCCTGGTCCTAAGCCCATATAGGTACTGGGAGGTAGAGGAAGGCAGCAGGTCCAAACCCCCTTGCTTATGATGAGTGGCTTTTACACTGCAGTCTGCCCCAGGGAGCTGGGGCTTGATGATGACTGGCAGTAGCCCAGACTGAGGCAAGGTGGAGACTAGGGGGTTGGGAGTTCCCCAGAGAGGGGAGACCCAGAGGCACAGTGTGGGAGTATTGCCAGGGGGCAGCAACCCAGAGAACAGCACTGGGGTCCAGGAGGGACATAGGGACCAGCTGTGGCAGATCACTGGCCTGTAGAGGGTGCTCCAGGCTGGAAATTTAGCTAATTCCCAGAAGAGACCAGCAGGAGGCACCACCGGGGTGAGTCCTGCACTGTCACACAGGGTCAGGTGCCCATGCTGATAATACCCAGGAATTTCACCAGTCACATGATCTAATATACAGAGAATAAAATTTAGTGTTCCACTGGTACACACACTTCATGACAGTATCTTCTGTAGCAGCATCATGGCTGACTTAGTTCAGTGTACAGCCTAAAAGACTCATGCATGGGATAAAATTCTAAATCCCTCCCCAGGTTTGACAAGCAGTAGGTAATAAAATTCCCAAACTTTTACCCCCTGGCTTGAGGATGCAGTTCACGGAATAGAGGGTCTCTGAAACAATTTCCCTGACTAGCTATTTTGAGATGGTGCACTCCACCAATGATCAGGGCCAGCTCTTGGTGGTTTGCTGCCCCAAGCCAAGCCAAGAAAAAAAAAACATCTCAGTGCTGTCGCAAAAGCAAAAACCAAACCAAACCAAAAAAAAAAAAGGGCCGGAATGCCACCGCCAAAGCAGAGGTACTGCCCCAAAGGGCTGGAATGCCACCCCAACCACATGCTTGGGAGCTGGTGCCTAGAGCCGGCCCTGCCAATGATCCTCAGGTTCAGAGATGAATCTGGACTCCTTTGCAACTACAGAGTGTCTGACAATCTCAGTTGGGAGACATCCTCTTCATGCAAGAACCAGGCTGCTTCTGTTCCCAAGATTTCCCCTCACCATAAAGGGACACGGGGATTAGATTATAATAATGATACAAAAACTCCTAACTGCTGATCTCCTCTCCTAGAGCTCAGATACAACCACAACAGGCAGACAGTTCTGAACAAGCAGCAAGAACAATACTTGCCACTTGGTAATTGATTTTATCTAGGAGCTGAAAGACTAACTCAGTCTGAGTGAGTAGGGAGTTTTCCCAACAAAACTCTATACATTGAGAGTTACCTTGAACAGGGAAAGGACCAAGTTTAGGGGTATTGCTCCCAGGTACTCAGAGATCACTTCTCAGGGGGAAGCCTGCATGCATCCTGGGACTCACAAGCTCACCACACCGGCAAGTCCTTCCCCTTCAGTGACTGGCTCCAGACTCCTCCAAAATGGCTTCTCCCCTCTCACAGGTGGGCATCTCACCAAGGACCTTCCTATTGGTCAGGCTACTTCTTCTTCCCAGCCTTTTACTTATCAGTCATTTGCTTTTAACCCTCTCCTTTCTTTCAGCTCACCAGCTATCCTTCCCTGAGCTGATGGGAATCCATAATGCACAAAATAGTGTCTCTTGTCTCTCTCTCTGGGTTGCCTAGCAGACTCTGAGTCTGCCCTTGGCCCCCCCTTCCTCCCAGGGACAGCATGTGTCGAGCTACTAGCACATAGAGACCCAGGAACCAAGGTAAGTTCCTTGGGGGTTATATTTGAAAATGTGCCTAGATTTATGAACATGTGGCTCAGTTAAAGATAAGTTGAAGGTGCTGTCTTTGCAAGGTGACATGGTTGTGCCAGGATCATGGTACCAAAAATATCATCATTGTAACCTGAGAGCACCAAGAAGTAACTTCAGGGAAGAGTGATACTGGCAGTATGGAAGTCTAGAAGACAACAGCTCCATTCTTGGCACAGGGGAAAATTGAGACTAGTTGTATGTTTACCCGAGTCTTTAAAATGAAAAGGACCGTATCTGAAGGAGAAGAATGGAGGCAGCGCAGAGGGCTAGAAGATTCTGGAAGAGAAAGGGGTGGGTCAAAGGCTGGACGTGAGAGGGATAACAGAAGAACAGAGATGGGGCAGTGGGAACAAACAGATTGAGGGGAATGGGACAGGATTCTTAAAGGAAAGAGAAAGAGAATTTTTCCATAAAATGTGCACAGAAATATTCAGCATTCTATTCTAGGACTTTTATAATAGAATTTCCATGACTTTCCATTTTCACAGCAAAAACATGACATTCAATGTTTTGCCTATTTTCAAGGCAACTGTTTTCCAACTGTAAGATTTTGAAATTTTGAAAATGTTCTTGCTTAATAATAGGCCCATTTTGAGTGACAAATCTACAAAATGTCTTGTTTTTTAAACAAATGTGGCTATTTTCCAAAATCTGAAATGAAAGGTGAAAACCACAGTTTTCAAGGTTTTTTACTTTTATTTTTAAATTTTATGCATCTTTCACCATGGAGTTTATGCACTGTGTCCATGTTACATGTCTGTTATGTATTTCCATAAACAAAGAACAAACATATATTTTCAATCTGAATGGCTTTTATTTTAGATTAAGTGAAAGAACAAATAAGAAAGAACGAACGTAAATCTCCACAGAATAACCCAGTGTATATGCTCCCTTTGTGACAGACTGCACTAAATGGAACTGAACACAAAATGGCCTCTTGCCTCTGTAGAAGTCTTTAGACACATAAAGCTACAGTATATTAAAAAAAATCCAAATAGTTCTAGTTATGTAACTGCTGATGGTGGCTCATACCATCGTAGATTATGAGGTTTTTTCTGCTGAAGCACTCTCTACAAATTTATATTTAGTTTTCTTTTCTTTAAAAATAATCCTTTTGGAGAATGCCTTTTACGATTTCTGAGAGCCCAAAGGGACACTGCCAACATCATTTTTTTAACTAACGTTAAAAAAAAAAGTCTCAGTCTCTGAAAGAGAGCACTGGGTAAGCCATATTTCTTAATTTTAAAAAATTCTATAATATTTGAATAAGGATTGTTCTACTTCCTTAGTTGATATTTATATGGGTCTTTTAAGCACAGGAGAAACAGATAACTAATTGAGTGTACAGGAGAAACAATCAAAACACAAAATGCTGTCAAACACACACAGAAAAAAATGGAGAAATTCTTTTCTTTTTGCTAACTTCTTTTATTTAGTCATCTTACCCGTTACTTGTAACTCTAAAATTTTCCCACAGAAATGTGATTTTCAAGTTGATGAAATTCCTTTACAAAAATATCAGCTCATACTTAGTATTTTACGCATAAAGAAGAGTCTCTCTCGATTTCACATTCTCGCCCACAATGGTTAGGAGCAGATGTGAAATAATTGGATTATTGTCAGTGAGATATTTTTATTGCACTGAGTAATTACTTGTAAAATGAAGTGGTTTTGGTTTCAAATATTTTTATTGGCTCTCAGCTGTCATATGGCCATCTAAAAGATATCGGTGTTAATATAATAGCTGTCAGTACTGTTTTCCAAGAAATTGTGGTTTAATTCCCTTTCTTTTTATTGAAGAACTTTGCTTTGTGAAATGAGGAATTTTTAAAAGCTCTATGGGTAAAGTTTCGAAAGCACCTGAATGGTTTTAATATTACCCTATACTATATGACTTTATAGCTTAATGGAAATTGAGGTTATACTATATGACTTTATAGCTTAATGGAATAGAGAGGTTTGGGTGAACCCATAGAGATCACCACTGGAATAGAGAGAGTTTTTTTCAGGGCTTCATTCTGGTTTAACTGACAGACCCTAAGACTTTCCCAGGTATGATGTTAGGCCAAACTTCCATGAATGTAGGAAAGAGAGAGGCAGCCCCAACCTTGTTCATAGTTCTGTATGGCAAATTTGGGGCTAAAATGGCTGTGTGATAAATAAATCGAAGGGATTTTAAAAAGCAGGAGAAAACAGTAAAATCTTTTGTGATGTAGTGAGTCGAATGCAATAAAAAGCTGTATGTCTCTGTCTCTTAGAAACATCTAGGCTACTGAAATGAGAGGAGAGCACTGACCCTGAACTCCACTGAAGAACAGGATGTTTAAGCTGTTTAGCATACTCTTCACTCCAATTAAAGCTCTCTGTGCTTTGACGAGATCAGGACCCTAACGTAGACACTGTAATACAACTCCATTTTATCTAGTGTCCTTCGTATAAAAAGTACATCACAGCATTAACTGTGATGGGGCAGTGATCTCCTCAGTTTAATTATAGCAAAGAGTTTTGTACATTATATGGTGAAATATGAAAGAATTCAGCCCACGGGCAGGGGCGGCTCCAGGCACCAGCAAGCCAAGCGCGTGCCTGGGGCGGCAAGCCATGGGGGACACTCTACCAGTCGCCGCAAGGGTGGCAGGCAGGTTGCCTTCAGCGGCATGCCTGTGAAGGGTCCGCTGGTCCCACGGCTTCAGTGGACCTCCCGCAGTCGTGCCACCGAATCTGCGGGACCGGGGACCTCCCACAGGCAAGCCGCCGAAGGCAGCCTGCCTGCTGTGCTTGGGGTGGAAAAATACCTAGAGCTGCCCCTGCCCACGGGCACTGTTTTCTGTTGTTGCCGGTGGCTGCTTTCTGCCTTCTGGTTTCACTATGCACCATGTATGTGCTCCTGCAACCTCCTGGTGGCTCGTGAGTACTGAAAACTCCCTATTTGTTTTCTGGAGGGTTCTTGAGCCCCGGAGCAACCTTGGAGTCGACTAGGGTGACCAGACAGCAAGTGTGAAAAATTGGAACAGAGGGTGGGAGGTAATAGGAGCCAGTATAAGAGAAAGACCCAAAAATCAGGACTGTCCCTATAAAATCAGGACATCTGGTCACCCTAGAGTTAACGCCTATGATTCAGCCTCCAGACGTACAAGAGAAATAAAGAGGCACAGAGAACAGGCTAGAGATACTCAGAACAGAATTCGGTATGAGCTGGGTAAGCAATAAGGCAGAGAAGTACAGGAGAGATGCTGCAGGCAGCAGAGATGGCTCTTGGACCAACAGTGGTGAGACTGTGGGGAGATGGAAAGGAGGAGTAAGAGCTAGATATGTGGAGACAGCAAGGAAAGGGGAGAGGAAAATAAGATCCAAAGGTAGGCTGGAGCTAGACCAGACAGGGTTTTAGAAACAAGGAGAGATTTCAAGTTGATTCTGAAATGTACAGGGAGTTGGGGTAGTTGTCTGAGGCAGGGGGAGTGACCTGTATGCATTTTGAGGTGCATGTGAGAATGCAAACAGCAGAAATCAGTCCAATCTGGAATTTGGGGAGACCATAGAGAAGGCAGCTGAAACAGACAAGATGAGAGTAGCAACAGAGGGGAAAGCTAGCCAGAGAAGTACATAGGCAGAGTCATAGAGGTGGCAGTAAGGCAGATTTGCAGACATGGAAGCTGTAAGGGGGGAATAATCCTTAATCTCAGAAATGGCTTTTAATAAGAAAGCACGGCATTCCCTGCTGACATCGTTTAATGAGTGACTCTCTACCAGTTGCGCTGGAAGGGGGTGATGTAATTAAATACAGTGTGTGTCAGTCGCATTCCTAGAGTACCACTCTTAGCACTAATTGGCTCCTGTGAAAAAATGGGGCTATCCTTCAATCATTGTTAAGACTGTTTGTGACAAGGTGGCAGAGGCAATGGATGGGGGTGCGCACAGGATCACATGCCCCCCAGAATTGCTGCTTGACTTGTACCGAACCCATAAATGAGGGAACTAGGGATGGTGGCAGGTGCTGCAGCACCATCAGGTTTTATGCAGGACTCTGCTCCCGGTTCCAACAGGTGGGGTCCTGGCTGCTGGCCCCACACGCAGGGTCCTGGCTGCCAGCTCTGTTCCCAGAGGCAGTGGGCAGGGGCACAGCTGCCAGCCCCGCACACTGGGGTCCTGGCTTTGCACCCTGCCCCAGTCCTGGCTACTAGCCCTGGGTCCTGGCTGCTGGTTCCCAGCTCTGCACCCACCCCCAGCTGTGGCTCTGCCCCCAAGTCTGGACCCCCTTACCCCATCTGTGTTCCCCCAGTCTTCAGGCCACAGCCCTGCTCCCAGCAGGGGTGTGGACAGCTGTAAGGGGAGCGCAGCTCAGCACCCCCACTCTAAAAACTGTTCCAGCTGCACTGACTGAGCTGGCTCACAGAGACTGAGCATGCTCAGTAACATCTGCTGAAGCAATTGCCCTCACTCTGGCTCCCCACTGTCGGCAGGTACAGGTCATCTCTGTAAGGTGGTCTAGTGCTTTGTGGGGTGTGTACATTGGGGTGGTTTCTGTAGTCTAAAGAACTCATTATGTTGTATGTAGTATGAATGAGTGAGTGAATGTGATATGAAGGAATGTGAAAGATTGTCTTTTCTTGTCCTGTGGTTTTTTTCTTCTTCTTTCCTCTGCTTCTCTCTATGCTGCAGCAATTTTTGTGCAGGTTCCTTTCTCTCTTTCTTCTGGGAGTCAAATGAGTACCAAGGAGTCCTGATCCATGAGAATCAGTTGGGTTGCCTTAACAGCAGTTGACCAGAAAAGACTCATCTCCACAAAGGTACTTAGGTGCCTAAATCCAAGACTTAGTTCCTAAGTCTGGGGTGTAGATGCCTAAGTCCCACGTTCAGGATCCACCGTGATTCACAAAACTCCCACCTAATTCTGTAGGTGCCTAAACTCATTCAGGTCTTATGTTTTCATGGTAAAAGATCCCTTGGCACCTATTTTTCTGGCTCTGGGCATGTGCACAGTTGCCTCTCTCTAGACGTCTGGAGGCATGTGTTGTATCTAAGGCCCAAAGTGATCCACTAACCAGAGGAAGATAGGCATTTGGCTGCCTATTTTGTGTGCTCAGAGGCTGCCTACTGGATTGGGTCAGAACTGAGAAGGAGACGGTCATGGTAGTGGTTCCCAGCTCATAATTTTTGACCCAGTGGTTAGAGCACTCAGCTGGGCTATGGACACCCATGTTCAATTTCCCCATCCGCCTTAAAGAGGAAGAAAGATCTGAATGGGGGTCTCCTAGTTCTCAAGAGAGTGCTGTACCCAGTGAGCTAGGGGATAGTCTGATAAATACACTCTTCCACCCTTTTTTTAACAATTGAAGAGTAATTTGGCCAGACAGAGAGCGAGTGTCAGAATGATGCTATAGCCTGGTGGTTTGGGTGCCCCATTGGGTGGTGAGAGACCCAGAGTCTAATCCCCCCTATTCCAATGACCCATTTTAGATAAAGAATTAATGAAACAGCTTCAACAGGAGAGACTGAGGGAGCCCCCCCACATCAGAATATCCCCTAGCTCAGTGTTTGGAGCACTCTCCTGAGAGGTCCGAGACCTTTCTTCACCCTCAGGCACAGGTGGGAACTGGACCCAGGTCTCCCACATTGCAGGTGAGTGCACTAAACGTTGGGCTAAAAGTAATACGGTGGGCACCTCCTCCTCTTTGACTGAGCTACCTGACTGAGGGGTTCTCAGCTGGGCATCACTAGTAGAGGCTGTACTGAGATGCCTATCTACATGAGAGGGAAGGGTATTAGCGCACACCCCTCCTGTTGGCATCTCCCATTGGCTAATTAAGATAGCTAGCCATTGCCTAGCATGCTAGCTTGGATGGATCACATCTCTCCCCGTGCATTATATAGGGAGCCTAGGAACCTAACTCAGGCTTTGTGTATTGCATTATTGTGCCAGTCATTTTCAAGGTGCTTAAGTCCCTTTGTGGATCTGGCCCTAATTGCCCTGGTTTAATCCTGAAAGTCCAGGCGAGGCATGCTAAGGAAAGCAGTGTCTGGGGCCAATCAGGCTCAGAGAAGGGCCAGATACAAACAGTTCTCCTGAGATAGGGGTGAGGGATGATTTAAAGGCTGAAAGTTTGGGGCCTTTCGGACCTGAATACTGGGCCAGTTAAGCAGCTGTACCAATCCGGACACAAGAACAAATTGATATAAACTGGCCAGCAGGAAGTTTAGATTTGAAATTAGATGAAGGTTTCTAACCATCAGAAGAGTGAAGTTTTCTGGAACAGCCTTCCAAGGGGGCAGTGGGGGCAAAAGACATATCTGGCTTCAAGACTAAGCTTGATAAGTTTATGGAGGGGATGGTATGATGGGATAGCCTAATTTTGGCAATAAATTGATCTTTGACTATTGGCGGTAAATATGCCCAATGGCCTGTGATGGGATGTTAGATGGAGTGGGATCTAAGTTACTACAGAGAATTCTTTCCTGGATGTCTGGCTGATGAGTCTTGCCCACATTCTCAGGTTTTAGCTGATCGCCATATTTGGGGTCTGTAACGATGCTGGTTCTGGCGGTACCTAACTGAGAGTGCCAATTCAGGACAAATTGCTTAAAACAGGGCAGTTACAGCCCAAGGCTGGGGTTTTTCCACCTCTAAGCCAGCCAAAGAGGACTTTGGTGTCACCCCACTGGCTAACCACAAGTCACACAAGCAATTCCCTTAGACACTCCAGTTTCCCAGTATTACCACCAGTGCCACTCGTCATGGGGATGAATGGTTGTAAAAACCAACACCCCAGTAAAAGAAAAAAGGTTCTCTTGATCCCAAAGAAGCAAGCTCCAGACCCAGGTCAATATACAGATCAGATTTTACCCACAAATCACGCTCTTGCCAATCCTTTAGAATCTAAAATCTAACGGTTTATTCATAAAAGGAAAAAGATGTAGATGAGAGCTAGAATTGGTTAAATGGAATCAATTACATACAGTAATGGAAAAATTCTTGGTTCAGGCTTGTAGCAGTGATGAAATAAACTGCAGGTTTAAATCAAATCTCTGGAGTACATCGCCCGCTGGGTCATTCTGTCCTTTGTTCAGAGCTTAAGTTTGTAGTAAAGTCCCTCCAGAAGTAAGAAGCAGGATTGAAGACCAGATGGAGATGAGGCATCAGCCTTTTATAGTCTTTTCCAGGTGTAAGAACAGCAGGGTTGATTTCAGCGCTCATCCCCTCATCGGGGAGGAGTACAGAAATGAATTTTTAAGAGCCCTTTAGGTCGACAAAAATGGCTTCGTCACGTGGACAGGTGCAGGATTAAATCAATCTAACGCTGCTAAATTCGACCTAAACTCGTAGTTTAGACCAGGGCTATGACTCTATGAGCAGGAGCTGGGGCTAAATCTTAGAGGGCCACAGACTGACAAATCCTGGCTGGGGAACCTGAATTTAGTCTCTTTCCCTCTCTCTCTCTATGTGTTTGTGTAAAATGTTTGGGTTCACATCCTTTCATGGCTCAGAGGAAGACAAATAACAGTTTTATTTCACTCTTGAGAGAGACAGAAAAAGAAAGAGAGCAAGTAAGCACCTATGACTTTTGTTTTATGAAAGCCAGACTCACTGTGCCAGGCATCCCTGTAATGTTGTATCTTGGCCTGCCATTGGCCTTGGTCTTTTCTGAACTATTAAATACCACAAAGTTGGTTAATGCAGAGTTAAGGTTATATGATGGTATCTTGTGCGCCTTCAGAATGTGGAGAGCGGCTAAACTTAAACTGCTTGAAAACCAGGTAGTGAAAAGTTAAAGTAACACAAATGTAAATCCCTGTCTAAACTAGGAAATATAAAAGATAAAGTCTACCCTTCTCCCTGCAATGCAACCTGAACTCTGCCCTCTTAGAGCAATGCCCCACTATGCCAAAAACACACATATTATCACTCTGCCCTTTGAGTTGCTATAGTGAACTTTGGAACAGAGCACATGAGCACCGTACAACAAATCTAATATTTTCTGTTTGCTACAGCAAAAACTTGGGTTTCGGTCAGGCATAGCAACCTGGAACTGCCTATATTCAGACACTGAACCTACTCCACACAAGCCACCCTAGACTTGTAAAATGTTACCATGCTTTACTCTTGCCCTGAGATTCTTTCTGAGACATTGCTTTTAGTTATTCCTCTGTAAACTCTGGAGATCACAGTGCTGTCTGCCACCTGATGATTGACAATCCACATCTCAAGAAGATACCCTTGTTCCCCTCCCCTGGCACATTCAGCACTGAAATGAGGCATAGCTGATCCTGCAAGGTACACATGTATTTCTCTTCATGGCAGAGTCACAGCTCTGCTGAGTTGCTCCAACTAAGCCCTCCACTGTTGGATACAGCTATACTGAACACAGTGAAAAATGGAGTCCATGTACTTAAATACTGGAATACAAATCTGTGGAACACTATACAAACAATGACACATTGACTTAGTTCTTCCTCTGGTGACCTGGGGAGTCCCTCAATGCCAGTTGGCTCAGGGAACACCATAACATAACTCACATCAGACCTGACACACTCATTGCCCCAACACACAGTTGTCATAATCTATAGCTAAAAAATTCCATGTAAGATATTGTATGCAAACTGGTAACATGCTTGTCATTACTATCATTGTGTGATGTATATATGGGTGATGTATAAAGAATTATAAATATGATGGAAATATGTTCTTAAAAGGTGTTTTGCAAGGATTGTATAAGCCCAGCCTGTCCTAGAAAAAGGAATGGTGATTCTCCTGTTTTCCTGTGTCTCCGATATAAATCGAACCAGGAAACACCGGAGAAGGCATTGAAAAATATATCTACATAGAAAGTAAACAAAGGCACTAAGCTAAATGAGTGGGATTGGGAGGGAAAACCACTCAATGATCATGATGGGGGTTGGAGCCTGCACCCCCACAAAGCCTTCCTGGCTCTTGAAAGAAAAGACAAATAGACTTTGGAAAATAGAAACGGAAGGAGAAAGCCACCTCGGTATCCATCACTAGGTAGACAAAAGAGGCCCAAGCTCTTGTAATCTGAGAAGGTGGATTCTTCAGCTAAGGGGCTGAAGTGTCTGGGAACTGATTACAGGCAGGAAACCTGCTTAGACAAAGGGTGTAACTTGTTGAAGTTATGTCTTAGTCCCTAGAGAGCTTGTTTTCTTTTGTTTTACTTGTAACCATATCCGTGCTTTCTAGTCTTACTCATTATTAATGCTACATTTTAGTCGCAGGTATTTTTAATAAAAGTCATGGACAGGGTCACAGGCAGTAAATAAAAATTCACAGCCCATGACCGGTCCATGACTTTTACTATATACCCCTAATTAAAACTTGGTCCAGGGGGCCATGGGTACTCTGGGGAGGTGGTCTAGGGGGATCGTGGGTGCTGGGATGGGTGGCCTGGAACTTCCACTGGTGCTGGTGGGGAGGCAGGCAGTGGCGCATAGCCAGGGACCCATGCAGGGGGAGGGCTGGGGGGGGGCTGCAGCATGCGACCTGGAACCCTCACTGGTGCGGGGATGGGGAGCAGTGCGGGGACTGGATTCCCTGCTGGTGCAGTGGGGGGAGGATTGGCAGGGCTGGCAGGCTCCCTACTAACTGGCATGTCCCTGCAGCTTCTGGGGAGGGGCGGCCAGGGGGGCTCTGCACGCTGCTCCCACCACAAGCGCTGGCTCCACAGCCTGGCCCATTGGCCAGGAACCACAGCCAATGGGAGCTGCGGGGGTGGTGCCTGTGGGTGCGAGCAGTGTGCGGAGCCCTCTGGCCACCCCTCCCCCTTGGAGCTGCAGAGACATGCCAGTTGGAGTGTGGTGGGGAGGGGCTTCAGAGACATGCTGATGGGAGCTGGGGAGCCCCCACCCAAGTAAGCGGTGCCCCACATCCCAAGCTTCTGCTCCAGCCCTGAGCT
>NC_133776.1:82076929-82085222 GCF_003597395.2 Chelonoidis abingdonii
CTGGGCAAACAGGAAATGCAATTCAAAAGTTCGCGGGGCTTTTCCTGTCTACCTGGCCAGTGAATCCAAGTTCAGATTGCTTTCCAGACCGGTCACAGTGGTGCACTGTGGGATACCGCCCGGAGGCCAATACCATCGATTTGCGGCCACACTAACCCTAATCCGATATGTTAATACCGATTTCAGCGCTACTCCTCTCGTCGGGGAGGAGTACAGAAACTGATTTAAAGAGCCCTTTATATTGATATAAAGGGCCTCGTTGTGTGGACGGGTGCAGCGTTAAATCGGTTTAACACTGCTAAAATTGGTATAAACGCGTAGTGTAGGCCAGGCCAAAGCTGCACAGCACAGAAGCACCCAGGGTGACAGGGCAGGTGGTGACAAAACCCCCTTACTGGTTTGGTGAACCCTCAAAATGTCACAGGCTTATTATAGAGCCATAGATTTTAATCTCAAAAGGACCATTAGCTCATCTAGTGTGAGTTCCTGTATAGCTCAAGCCATATAATTTAATACCATTGCTTATGTATTGAGCCCAGTGCTTAATTTGTGTCAGGGTTTGCCAGGGCTGAGCCCTGGGCACCTCTAGGCTTGAGAGTTCATAGCTCCGGCACCTCTGGGCTTGCTGCATCAGTTATGAATGTAAAAAAATTGTTTGAGCCCTGGTATCTAATTGCTTGAGCCCTGGCATCTCTTCCATTACAAATATAGCACTGATTGAGCCTAATGCCTTGTATTTGAGAGTGATTTGGAGACTGCAAGAGATGAAGACCAACACTTCCCTTGGTGCTTTCTTAACATCTGCATCATCTTTACTGAACCATTCTCAGTGGCTATTGCCAGTCCCAGGGGGGCAGAGTAAGGTGACATTGCAAGCACAACAAATGTCAGAAGAACCCGGTGATTTTGTAAACAGCTAATTCTTAGGGGGCTATATCTTGGGAAACTCTTGTGCAAAAGACCCTGAATTTGGCCCATTAATCCTACACCAAACTCCCATGAAGCATAGCAAATCTCAAGACAATCCGAGTCAGCACGTGGACTTTAGAGCACTTAGAATAGTCAGCTTTTAAATAGAAAGCAACTGTCAACCATAACCACAGTAGAGCTACCATTTCTGCTAAAATAAAACCCTTGCCACAGGCAGAATGTAGTGATATGCTCAGCAATTATTCTCATATTCCTGCTAACAGCAGGGCTCGAATATATAGTATGGCTGGAGTTCATGTCACCCTGAACTGCTCCATGACTCTGACATCAGGTATGCTTCCTCAGACTTAAGTTCGCTGGAGCCAGGTCAGGCAAAGCCACACTGGCATCTGTGGGAGCTGCAGCGGACCTCCACCTGCTAGGGATAGGAATATGATATAGGACCCTATAATTACAACACCATGAAATTTCAGATTTAAATAGCTGAAATAATGAAATTTATTATTTTTAAAATCCTATGTCTGTGAAATTGATCAAAATGGCCTGTGAATTTGGTAGGGCCCTAAACATC
The DNA here is from genome assembly GCF_003597395.2 of Chelonoidis abingdonii. Classification (NCBI taxonomy): domain Eukaryota; kingdom Metazoa; phylum Chordata; order Testudines; family Testudinidae; genus Chelonoidis; species Chelonoidis abingdonii. Next base: position 82,078,431 of record NC_133776.1, read on the forward strand.
ATCAATGATTATTTTGTGATCTGGAAAGAAAGTCCCTGATTGCAGCTTTCTGAACAGACCTGTGTTTCTAAAGATGTGCTCCTCATGCGCCTTTCCAATCAACAATGATGTCAGTGAAACGCCTCCTGTGACCCACCAGTGCTTGCAACATCATTGAAAAGTATCCCTTTCGGTGTATGTGCCAAGATAGGGACATGCATGTCATCTATCTCCCCACAGCAGTTAGGGACTCCCATCACAACAAACCCATCCACTATGTCCTGCACATTGCCAGAGTCTTAGCAGAAGTCAATTAATGGCCCTACACACTTGGATCACAACAGCTCCCATGGTGGATTTACCAACTTCAAATTGATTCCCCAGTGACCAGTAGCAGCCTGGCATTGCAAGCTTCCACAGAGCGATCACCACTCGACTTGCTTCTCCACTGTCAGAGCATGTCTCATTTTAATGTTGCGACACTTCAGGGCTGGGGAAAACTGCAAAAGTTCCTGGAAAGTGTCCTTTCGCATTCAAAAGCTCTGCAGCCACTGCTTGTCATCCTATAGCTGCATAACAATGAGTTCCCACCAGTCAGTGCTTGTTTATTTGTCCCAGAAACAGTGCTCCTCCATGGTCAACTGCTATGTGGCTGCCAGCAGCAACCAGGAATTGTTTTGTTCTATAGCTTGCAGCAGGGCTGTTTGAATGACATTGCAATGTTCCATGCAGTGGCTCCTGTTTCAGCTCTGGAATTACTGCAGGATAAGACGCAAGGTGTTTCTAATGCTTACAAGAGGGCACAGCTGAGACGGGTCCATGCTTCTTGGTCTATGGCATATGCGTGGCTAAGCCAGCCTTTCAAAAAAAGTGTGAAAAAACATGGGATGTTTGCCATTGATATCAGGGGAGGGAGGTGTAACGTAGACAGACCCTGGTTGTTGGCGGGTAGGATTGAACCTGGGACCTCTGGAATTAAATGCATGAGCTAAAAGTTGCATGGCCCTTAGTAAGGCTGTAGTAGACTCATTAATCTCTAAATGGTCTTGGTGCCACTAGAATGGACAGAGCACCACACCCAGGAAGTGTGTGGGTTACATAGAGAAGGAGGAAACAGCATTATGGTAGGTCGAAGCCATGTTCCCAGTCCCCCCTGCAACAATGTTTTGGTGCCATGAGGCACTGCAAGCCCATCTCAATGTCCCCTGCGGATAGTTGCATTGTGGCTGCACTGCTGTGTGTCTCGATGCAAGCAGTGCTAGTGAGGACACAGTCCACCAACACAATGAGTATGGTGTGGTCCACAGGGCCAGTGTAAACACTAGACGAACTAGGTGGCCGCCTGGAGTGCCAAGATTTAGGGGTGCCAAAAAGTGGTGCCCCCAATTTTTTTTTTACAATAGTGCTTAAGGGCAGGTACCTGTCAGTCTCCAGCGGTACAGCCGTCCTTTGCGCTGCGTGGCAGGGCTGGGAAACAGCAGCAGCAGCACGGCCTCTCCTGCCCCATGGCAGGCTACACTCCCTGCCTGCCCCTGCTACCGCCGAGGCTGCTGCCACCCTGGGCTCAGGCCGCCCGGCTCCCCCCAAGTGGTGCCAGGTTCCTGCGGCTCTCGGCCAGCAGGTGCAGGGCCCCAGCCAACCCCGGGCCTTTGCGTCTCCTCTGTGGTGGTGCCCCCCGCCTGCGTCCTCCTGGGCGGCTGTGGCAGCAGTGGCTGGGGAGCCTGAGAGGAGGCGTGGCCCCTGGGCAAGCCGGGGAGACTCCAAGGTGAAGAGGCTGCTGGCCCTAGCGTGGCCTGAGCACTGCAGACTGACGGGTACCTCCCCCTACCCCATCCTGGCACCGCCTGCCCCCCAGCCCAGTGAGTGTTACCTGCCCCACCAGCCTCAGTGCCCTGCCCCATACTGTCATCCACCCCAAGCTCACTGTGACACCAGCACCCCTTGGCAAAGGGCTCCCTGATCTTCACAAACAGCTGTCACCACAGGCTGACAAACTCACTGCACCCCACACGTGTCTTACAGGGCACTTACCCACAAAGAGGAACGTGGAAGGGATCTACACAAGGCTGGTAACATGTCAAGAGTGAGAATCTTTGTGAGATGTGTGCATGGGTAATATTGAAGAAATAATATATTTACCTTAAAAGTCTGCTTTATAGACTTGGAGTAGAAATTAGTTTCCGGGGATAATGGCCTTCTGGGGCAAGGGGGATTTGTCACCCTGCCTAACCTGGCTGATGATGCAATGTAAGGCTCAATTGTTTAGCTTTGCACAGTAGTAAGACTTTGAATGGGACACCATCAGAGGCAATGGCAAACAATTGAAATGCCTTAAAGGTAAAAAAGAAACATTACAGCAGCTGTTACCCATTCTGATAGGCTGTTTATAATGCTAAGTTTACTAGTTTTCAGAGGTTGGGGGAGGGGGGGCAAAGTGGAAGTTTCGCCTAGGGCACAAAATATTCTTGCACTGGCCCTGGGTGTGGACATGCATGACAGCATCTGAATGTCTACTTACATTAAGTCGACTTAACTTTGTTGTGTAGACCTGCCCTGAGAGACTTGCATAGAAAAAAGTGTGCTTGATAGGAGAATGTAAACTGGTTTGGTTCTGTTCTTGTAGTTTTAGGAGGAATGCCTAGATAATTTAGCTTATAGTGAAGCATAAGACTAGATAAACCTAAATATATGTATGTTCCATCTGATGTTTTGTCTCTAATGTTTAGTCCCAACTACTAACTAAAAGTACTTTGTTTTAAGAAGCTTGTTGGTCTACACTACAGCAGCATAGCTATGGTACTGCAGCTGCACCACTCTACGCCATAGTGCAGATGCTTCCTACATCAAGGGAAGGGGTTTTTCCATCACTGTAGTAAATCGATCTGACTACGTTGTACAGGGCATGAAGCTTTTCATAGCCCTGAGTGATTTGGCTAGGCTGATCTAATTTTTAGGTGTAGAACAGTCCTAGGCCATAGGTTCGCAAAGAGTGCCTGAAACTCAGCTGGACCTGCAGGGACATAAGTGGTTAGTATTCACTGGGCTGTATAATCTGGTCCTGGTTTAAAAATAAGAATCCCAAGATTTTACCCCTAGACAGGTAAGGCCAAAAGGCCCAAGACCTGAGTTGAGTGCACTGAGGGAGACCAGAAAGTGGAAAGGAGTGCAGCTAGCCCTGTAGCCATGACAACTCCCTTGTGGGTGGGCTCATCAATTAGTCCAAGAATTAACAGCCCAGGGAAGTTGAACTACTCCCTCAGTTCTAGAGGTGGTCTCTTGGGATATGTTAGCAGAGGGCCCCGTAGGGAGAAAATTTGTACTACAGTGCATGTGCTGCATCTGGGCTGTAGATACACAATCTGTTACTCTGTAGGCCTGTCAATCCAGCACACTTCACCAGCCCTCAACTCATTTAAAAAACAATGAAAATTTAAATGATAAAGAAAATAAATTGAGGCTTTCCCCCCAAAATAATTTTATCTTTGGAGATTAAAAAAAGAAAAAATATTTCTCGAATGCACAGCAATCTGTGGTGAAAGTACTTGCCAGGGTTTGGATCCTACAGCAAAGTCCTTTTGAAATTTCAAGTGGCTTCAGAATCTATTCAGCGATAGTATCTTCCCTTGTAGCTCAAGTTCTGCTCATGATTCATTCCCATTCAAAGAACAACCTGGAGAAATTATATTTTAATTTTATCTTTATTGCCTTAGAAAAATTATTTTGAAGTTAATGGTTAACCCAGAACTCTACTGCTCTTCAGCCAGGTTAAAAAAACCAACAACAATAAAAATCAAGACATCTCTAGCAATGTATTAATAATTGAAACCAGCATCTTACCGACAAGCACCAGAAAGACTCACTTAAGTAGTGGAGTGAATCACCTCATAAGAAGTCCTCATAGTTACTGAAAATATCAGGACAATGAGCCATGAAAAATCAGAAGCCAAACAGCATCCAGGTGAAGGAAATAAAATCTCTTCAGAAGTTTCAATCTGAAATTCATTTTGACAGTCTTGAGTGTCAGTCTGAAAAATCTGAAGAGGTTTTCCTCCCCTTGACTTAGCAATATTCTGAGCACTTTCATCAGAGGTTCTTGAAGGCTTTATCAGCATGAATTAATCCTCACAACAGTGCTGTGAAGTAATGATTGCTTCCCCCTTTTTACTGAGACAGACAGAGATTAAGTGACTGGCTTAAGGCCACTGAGGGAGTAAGTGTCACAACTAGGGAAAGAACTACAAGCGTGCTAGCTTCTAGACTGCTGCAGCAACTGCTAGGTCACACTTGCTCCATACTTGTTATGTATAAAGAGTTGCTTTTTGGTTTTCAGTTATTGTTCTCCAAAGCTCACAAGAGGTTAGTTTTATATTCAAGCACCTTCCTCTAACAGGATTTAGTATTCTTTTTGGTGTCATTGCAGGGAACTGGTGTGTGTGTGTATAAAAGAAAAGGAAAGGAATCCACTCATGTTTGTAAAAGGTTAAAAAAAGTACTTTTGTGTCTGAAAAATGAATAGCTGAAATTGAAATTCTACCTGAGACTCCCATTAACTAAAGTAAATGGTGAATATCGTGTTTGCACAAAGTAAAGATGAAGATTACTTTTGGAGTGCTTTGCAGTTACCAATATAAGCTTTTACTTTTGTATTTGCACTTTGTATCCACTCTGGAAATTTCCTGCATTTCCTGCCAGGACTGGCATTTCTAGAAAGACTTACTAGCGCTAACAAATCAGCTTTCCTGGTGATGCTCTTTGTCGTTGCTGGATCTTAGCAACATGAGATTGGGATTTTTTCTTGACTTTTGGTATTGGGCAGGAGTATATCCCCAGATATTCTGAACATGGGCAAGGCATTTCCTGGTAAATGCCAAGTCAGTTCTGGCTCCTCTCGATACAGACTCGAACAGATTCCTTCCTTCTCAGCACAGGCTGGGTCTGTTCTGGCTCCTGTTGACACGGACAGGGTTTGCATTGGCTCTTCTTTGTGTGGGCAAGGACCCTGTCATATTTCCTCTCATAACAAGCTGGCTGTGCTTGTGCTATTTCTAATTCCATTCACTGCTGCAGGTGCCCTGATGTTTGCTAGAAGCAACACATTATCAAGCACAGAGGGAACTCCTCATAGTGATCTTATGATCCCATAACCTTCTCCTCCCGTCCTATGGTCGGCTAAATGTAATTAGTGGCTGCGGTGTTTGAAAGCCAGCCTTGAATTCATTTTTATTGCCCTGTTTTATGATGGCTGTCTGGGAGAAGTGTTTAATTATGAACTCAGAACTGTGGTTGAAAGATGAATTCCCTGTGGCATTAAGGTACCTGAACACCCTGTTGATTGGTTCCTTTCAACAGCAAACCCAGAAGCTCTCACCTGATGTGTATTTGTACTTTTGGACAATTTAAGCATTATACTCAGATGTATAAACATTCTTTCCTTAACCTGTGTAATTGATCATTTTAATAGTAGCTTTCATAAAAATTTCTGATAAGGCAGAGAAACGGAGCTCAATAGAGATTCAGTCCCATAATACTAGCAGACAGTACTTCCTCCACAGCTGTGTATGTTCATACAGCTTTGCTGGCCAGGCGATGCTTTGGAAGCCAGAGGAGTTTCTCTTGTAGATCACACTTCCCTTTCCCTTTTAAACCTGATTTTTTCTTATGCTCAGCAGATTTATTACAATGGATTTTTACCAAATTACTACAAATTGTGGGTTCTAGATTTAGAACCACACACTTCTGAAGTTCAGAAGTCATGTTTCAGGCAGAAGTGGGGACCACCAAGAGGCCCCTGTGGTTACAAAGGGGGTAAGGGCTTTGTTATTTGTAATCCACAGTAACCACAGCAACACTGCAAACAGCAGAGTAGCATTGAAAGTCAGCACTACTTCCTACAGCAGTGAGACCTACAGTATTAACTCTTCCAGTGCACCGGGGCCATTCAGCTCAGGCAAAATACAGGCTATGAGCTGCAACACCTGATTTTGATTGCACCTCCCTGGTCACCCAATAAATCTGTTAAGAAAGGCTTTCAAACAAGAATATATATTGTTGGCATACATTTCTATTGAAAATGGTGATTTAAATCAAGGGAAGGAAGATGTTTCATAAGTCATAAATAGTTTGGCAACATCTCACATTAAAGAAAAAGCCCTAGAAATGTTTCAAAACCCCAGACATCACAGCGTTCTCCTTTCCTGAAGGCTTTTGGCCTCCACTGCATACTGTAAGGCAAGAGGATTTGAACAAGAAGTATGAGAAAATAACCAGAAGATAAATAGATCTTTGACTGCCACCTGACATGCCTTTGAAGTTCAGGGTGGTGGCTGGAGGGTTCAGAGCTATGCTAAATTGTGACTGCTTAAATCATGACATATGGATGTTTGTTTCTGTTTTGGACAATGGCACCCTCTTGATTGTGGAAACATAGCAGAGCTTGCGTGTGAAGAAGTAATTCAGAGTAGAAAGCAGCTGCTTTTTGTTGGCTTTTTTTAAACAAAAGACAATTTTTAAGCTGGTAAAGATTATTAATCTGACAATCCTGACAGCTGGAATCTTGGGCAGCAGCAGTGCCAGCTTCCATCGTGCACTGACCCTGCCAACTTGCCCAGTCCCTGACAATGAGGACAATGGTTTGGCTGAGGTCTGAGCGAGTCAGTAATGTGTGCCAGCGCGCCTTTAAACGGTCAAATGCACATTCTACCACCATTCAGCACTTACTCAGCCTGTAGTTGAACAACTCCTGACTACTGTCTAGGCTGCCTGTGTATGGCTTCATGAGCCATGGCATCAAGGGGTAGGCTGGGTCCCCCAGGA